>NC_086158.1:42956422-43068922 GCF_035149785.1 Candoia aspera
GTAGGTTTATACTTCTAATTAAAAATGACTGTTTCGGCTTAGGTTATTTTAAATGTTGATGACAACAGAATGCTTATCTTGATAAATATGATTTTAAAAAAAGTAATTCTCCAGCCCTTATTTTTATAAAGCTGGAAGCCACTGAAGTAGATTTTTTTTAAAGGTGAATGCCTTTGGGTTGCACAGTCAGGAAAATACTACATTGCTACAAAATGTTTAAAGTGCTACTCTGTGAGGTGTTTCAGATGGTAAATGCTTTTTAAAACTGGTCATTTTTCCAGTTGCAATCCTTATGGAGAATTAACTATTTATTTATATACCACTTAGAAAGCACAAGAATTGTTTGCAGTGTTCTCTAAAATAATTTTTCATTATATTTTTTCACTAGCAAAAGATGGAATAATAACTTTTAAGTCTTAAGTAATTTCCACCTAGATTAGATATTATCTCCTGTCATGAGAAAGGGAGTAATGTATAGGCATTTAAAGAAGGAAGACATGTTTCCTCTTTCTCTTTCCTTGGCTACGTATAGGCAACTGAGATGTCAGTTATGACTCTGTTTTGAAATTGGAAAAGAATCAGTTGCAAAAATAGATATTGGTACTATTTAATTTCCAAATGGTAAAAGGAAGCTAGGGTCCAGATTCTGCATCTACACAGGTAGCAAGGGAAATGTATTTAGTTTGATATATGTAGCAGTCCCTGAATTATCTAAATTCTGGGGAAAAAAAACTTTATGGTGAAACTATGTTTTCTTTCTCTCTTCAGGTATTACAGAATGCTCCAGATGAAATTTTAGTGGTAGCATCTTCTACTCTATGCAATCTTCTTTTAGAATTTTCTCCAAGCAAAGAGGTTAGTTGCTTAGGCTTTTTTAACCAAAAAAGTAGATTTCTGATTCTTCATATAAAATGTAATGTGAATATACAGTGAGATGATGATGGTGAAGACCTGTCTCTGGTCTTTCTCATCAGTCTGCTTTTAGAAGTATAAGAGCAGTTTTTCCTCTGAAAATAGGCAAAATGTTACTTTAAATAAAGAAATCATGCTGTTAGTGTTTACTAAGTAGCAGCCATTAAGGCTGTACTCTAGTTTCTGCTCTTCTGCTTTATCTGCACTTACATTCCATCCAAATATGCATTGCATCAGGCGCTGTGATGGCTGTTGGGAGTGCTTAGATATTAACACCTAGAATAGCCTGCACTTCTTTGAACTCTAGAAGATTTTAGAAAAGAAAACTGGGTCAGTAGAAAATACTTTCCCCAGAGGATTCTAGAATCCAGCTGGATCTGTAAATCTCTGTATAGTTGAAGCTGCTCCACTATTTGTGTGAAATAGTGAGGAAAAAGCTACTGAGAAAAAATTAAATCCTATACTAATCAAATATGTTGTTAAAAAAGATTGTTTCTTTGTCTATATTTAACATGCTAATTGTAGTCAGGTAATCAATTATCTTTCTGAAACTATGCAAGATGAATTTTTTGTCAAGAAAAAGGTTCAAATTTTATAATACAAATACAATACAATACAAAATATGTTGATTATTTTCAACTATGCAATGGGACAGTTAATAGCTGTCGGGCAGGAGAAGCTGATGGAACATACTGGAAAATCAAAAGGTTGGGTGAAATACTTAATGGCACTTGGACTGAGTATTCTACACTGTCTGAGCTTATAAAAATGTAAAATATGTAAAGAAAGAAGATGCCATGTAAATGTGAAGGTGTATGCTAGACTATTTATAATTTTTTTTAAGTCTCTTTTTGTTTTTAGAGCAAATTTATAATACTAAAATAAAATGGAAGTAGAACTATAAAATATTAATTACACATAATTAAAAAAAAACTAAGCAAATAATGCAACCATGTTGGAAAAGCAAACCATTAAACCACAAGATAATATGAACCTAATGTAGACATAGGAGAAAAAAGTAAAAAAAATGAAAGGGCTGACACAAAATATTTCCCTAAAAAGCCAAAGTTGGCTAGTAAAAATATTCATTGGAAAATATTAATACATTGGAATTTAAAAGTCTTCCTTAGAGAGAATATTAAACAGTTGTTACCATAACCAAAAAAGTTTATTACGTGCATCTGTATTTCAGCCAGTGGGAAAATCCAGTAGAGAGCTGTGTTTTATTTAAGATACATTTCTACATATATATGGTTACTTGATAGCCAAATCTGTGCTGAGCAACTAGTGTATGTATCTGTCGACAAACGAAATATTTAATGTATTAGGTCTCAGACTTGTCATCTATGCATTAGAATCCACTTCATATGATAAAATAGTAAGTAGTTTAAAATGTTTTTGTACATATGTGAAATTGGTATATTACTGAAATTTTTCAGCTGATTTTGCTTTTTTTATACATAGCCTATCTTAGAATCAGGAGCCATAGAACTTCTCTGTAGTTTAACTCAGAGTGACAATCTTGCCTTGCGAGTGAATGGAGTTTGGGCTTTAATGGTAAGCATTCATGTTAATCTGCTAGCTTTATGCATGCATCACCAATTTCCCCTGAAAGAGCATTGCAAAAACATTGTGAATGTATAATGAAATTTTAGATTTCATGTATTTATTAAATTTGTATGCTGTCAAATCATCTGAGCTCTAGGATGCTTTCAGGGATGGGAAGCAAAAAAATCTTAACTGCTAAGGAATGTTCCTTGTATACAGCAAATGATAAATAGTGTAATGGAGTTGAGTCTTTTGTGGAAAATGTTGAGATGATTCTGAATAATTTGGTCTGTCTTTTTAGAATATGGCATTTCAAGCAGAACAGAAGATCAAAGCGGACATTTTACGAGGCTTGAGTACCGAACAGTTATTCCAGTTACTCTCTGATTCTGATGTAAATGTACTAATGAAGACTTTGGGATTACTTAGGAACCTTTTGTCTACTCGCCCTGTAAGTAAAATAATGAATTGATATTTTGAAAATGAATGTGCAGGTCTTGTAAATTGCTATGTTCATATTACACATTTGAGCTGGTGCCCCAGAACTTTGTATCAACTTTACTTGAGCTGTTGCTTGCCAATTTACAGAACAAACATTCTATATAAATGACAAAGCAGAGTTCTTTCTGAACCTTTGCTACTACAGATTGTAAGCTTTGGGACAACCGGAAAATCCATCTTCCACGTTGCATAGAGCATGTTGCAGATCAAGGAGTAATACAACAGTGTTTGATTTTAAAGGAAAACTAATTTTAATGCATTGTTCACTATTTGTGATAAGAACAGGATCTTAACACTATACACATATCGCCCCAATGCATTTGGCTAGAGCCACCTTCACCTATCATTTCTGTCTTGCTGTCATATACATATACTAATTTGCTTCCATGAGAGAGAAATTTGGCAGGGGCTTATTTCCTGCTATAAAAGTTCTATAAAGCAAACTATGAATTTCCTAACTTTTCAGGTGAGCTATTTGTTAATGTTATATTTGAAACTCTTGGCAGCATATAGATCAGATAATAAGTACTCATGGGAAACAGATCATGCAAGCAGTGACTCTCATCCTGGAAGGAGAGCACAACGTAGAAGTCAAAGAACAGGTATTGTGCATTGTTGTATTAATGATACATATATATAACAGTTTAGACAGGAAGGACTGTACTTTGTGTTGAACAAACAAAACAAAAAATGCTAAACTCTAAATTCTTCAGGAGGCAAATTCAAATTCCTTTTCTAAGAAAATGTGCATAAGGATGCTTGCATGCACTATTTCTTGTGCAAGTATGTAAAAATGAAAGATGCAACTAGGGGATTATTATTTCTGTTTATTTTACTAAAAAAAGTTAAAAACAAAACTCTATAAAACACAATCTCCCAAACTGCCAGAAGTTAAAAGATTGAAATGTAAGAAACATTTCAGGTAAACAAATACAAGTTCTTAGCTGAGTTTTGAAGAAACACAAAGCATATGCTACTTGTTTCCTTTTAGCCAGGCAAAACTTCTATGGAGTCCTTGATGCTCTCTGAGCCTTGTTGTTTTCTTGCAGATGTTTCATTGCCAGACTAGGCAACATCTTCAGTGCAAAGAGGGAGTGGGCCTTGCTCTCAGTTTATATACGGTGGCTTGCCCTGCTTGTGTTGGTAGGGGTGTTGTTCTCTCCATGCAGGGAGGACATGTTGAAACTGGGAAACGGTGAGCATCCTAAACTAAGCCAAATCCAAAAACACCAGAGAATTCCTGGAAGCCTGGCACTCAGACAAAGCAGCCATCAACAGACACATAGAGGTAAACAACATCTACATACCATTCAAAAGAGACAATAGAAAAGCCAAAAGACCAGTACACTCCCTTGCCAGCAATCAACACCCAGATATGCAAAAATCAACACTAGGATTAACACCAGATGAACCATCAAACAGCACAATACATCCTAATCAAGGAACTATTAACTCAGGCAATCAACCAAGCAGCAAACAGCCCAATCAAAGAACTCTCAAGGAGAGAACAACACCCCTACCAACACAAGCAGGGCAAGCCACCGTATATAAACTGAGAGCAAGGCCCACTCCCTCTTTGCACTGAAGATGTTGCCTAGTCTGGCAATGAAATGTCTGCAAGAAAACAACAAGGCTCAGAGAGCACCAAGGACTCCACAGTTCAACCCTGACCTACAAATATTTGCTTCGATTGGCAAAACTCGTATATTTGATGCCCAAACTTATTCAAGTGTTTAGACACCTTGGGCTCGGGTAGTTAGTTAGACGTATGGGGTTCCTGAGTGAAAGGCAAGCTCCTCTAATACCTGTGTGTCTATGCTGGCCTATGATAATAATAAAGATTTGGTTTTGATTTGATTTGATTTGATGTGATACCTATGTGCGCAAAAGGGAGAAAAACCCATTTTGCTGTCACCTTTGGCCAAGAATTTACTGTAGGAACCTATAGGGTGCGGGGTCCCAAAGTTCTGGAGATGTGATGTCATCTGGTATGACAAGGGGGGAAAAAACAGCACCAATGAATTATTTACAGGATTTCACTTTTTCTGTCTTTTCTGTTTCAATGAGGAAACAGTTTTATGCAGAGTATTAAATGACTACTGTTTTAAATAAAAATCTTTTTTTTCTTCAAAAATTCATGCTGTTTCTCTACACCTTGCCTGAGGTTTCATGAATATAATTCCATTCGTTCAGTGACCATTCAAAGTTATGGTGGTGCTGAAAAAGCAGATGTACGACCAGTCCCCGAAGTTCTGGCCATCACAGCACCCCTGCAGTCACATGATTGCAATTTGGGCACTCAGGTGCCTGGCTCACTATTACAACATTGCACAGAGCCACAGTCATGTGATCACCATTTGCAGCCTTCCCTGCCAGCTTCCCACAAGCAAAGTCAATGGGGAAGCTGGCAGGGAAAGTTGCAAGTCGTTCCAGTAAGTCATGCCCACCCACAGCATACACGCTCAGCCTGCACGCAGCCCCTGCTGGCCTTCCCAGACACTCCCCCAACTCACATGTCGACTGCGCTGGGCCTTCCAAGACGTCCCCAGCCTGCCCCACCCCACCCCAACATGGCACTCCCGTGCTCCTTACCTGGGACTTCCGCTGCTTCCTGCTTAACAACCCACGTGTCCTGGGGTTATAGTGGCAACTGGGACCGCCAGGATTGCTGTCACTAAGCGATGCAGTCACATGATGTCGTGCTTTACAACCGCACCACTTAGTGACAGCAGTCCTGGTACCAATTGCTGTCATAACCTGAGGACTACTGATATGATCATTGTAATTTCTGCCTGAATAAAGGTCTTCATAGTTTTATCGTCTTACCCTTTATTTCTTATAAGCAAGACAGTGAGATGTTCGTTTGGAAACGTATTGGGAACAAACATTTTGGGAACATGTCATAACCATCTACTTGTCAAGCCACCATGAAACATTGCTATTCAAAGTTAGATTTCTCTTGTTATTATCGTATATTTCTATTGTCCTTTTTTCCAGACATTATGTATACTCGCCAACATAGCAGATGGAACCACAGCTAAAGAATTCATAATGACAAATGATGATATCTTACAAAAAATAAAGTATTACATGGTATGTAATTTAATTTAAAGGTTTTCTATAATTAAATTTTGGGAAGAGATTATAGCTCAGTGGTGTCCTTTGTGCTGTGTATGGAGTAATGTACATTTACAATCCCTGATACTTCCAGTAAAAGAGTCCTTAGTAATAGTTGTTTTGCCTGAGGACCTAGAGCAGATGCTGTGATGGACTACAGTAATGCAGCTGGTTCTCAGGAAGGAGGAAGCACATTCCAAGGAAGGGAGCAAGATAAGAGAAAACCCGGTCCAGAGCTGGTGTCATGTTCACTGTTTCAATGTATAGTATACATCGTATCGTAAATGTGGGAAGATAAAGAGATTCAGAGTAGCCCCGCCCTAGAGCCTCCCAGGTAATCTCCCTTTAGGTTAGGTAGAGTAGCTTTAGTCTGGCAAGATTCTGTCTATATGGTGTGAACAAATAAAGAACTGAAGTTTGGCTGGACTGATTCTTTGTCGTTCTTGGGCTGAGCCTGACAGATATGTAGAACATATGTCCTCCAAGACAGATTTGGCCTGCAGTAAATATAGTTTCATATGCTTAATAAAAAAAGAATGATTTTCTGTATTTGGTAGAAATCTGAATAATTAGAGTGTAGTACAGTTTGCTGTTCTGATTTTCTAGGATACAAGATGCACTCCTTTTCCTTTTCTAACATTTTTTTTTCAACTTACCTCTCATTGAAGAAAAGCATGTGACTCTTATATTTCATTATTTGTGGGTAATAATTTAGAGGCAACAAACATGGATTTCATAGTGGTTAAGAAAGAAATGTAAAGTTTCACTTGAGTCAAGCTTGGTTCCTGACATAGTTTTCTTGGCAACAGTATGGAAATGTTTTGCCATTAACTTCTGCCAGAGTGTGTTTGTTGTTGTTTTTGTCTTCACAGTCAAGACTGTAGCTTCCCTTCCAAGTATTAACTAGATCAGCCAGGGTAACAAAGAAAGCAATAGTAGACCACATCCATATTTTTGCAAATAACATTACATGGTTCTGCAAAGTCAAAAGAAGTGAAGCTGAAAGGAGATTTGATTTTACTAAGAAATGCTTTAAAATACGTGTGTCTAAATTTTTTTCTGCATAGAGCCACTCAAATGCTAAACTCCAACTGGCTGCCATGTTTTGTGTATCTAATCTTATATGGAATGAAGAAGAAGGTAAGATATACTTAAGGGATTCCTCTTCTGAAACACTTAATTTTAAGATGAAATTGCATTTAGTGTTTGAGCATATGGAATGCATATGATCTTGGATGGGGGAATTGCTACATTAAAAGACAGGTGAAATGAATAGGCTATATGATTCTCTTTGATTGAAAAGGAAGTTTTCTGGAAAAAAAATGAAAAGAGCAATTTCCAGTGGGTGGAAGTTGAATAGCTAGACATTTTTGTCATGAGCTGGAATAGGAGAAGACAAATCCATGACCTTGAGCAGACCAAAAGAAATGGATTAGTCATATATGTGAAAAACGTACCATGGTCATTAGAAATAGAAATTAAGGATGAGAAAAGGTGATTCATAATACTATGTTTTTAGATTGAATTTGGAAATGTAATAATTGCCTCAATTTATGCTCCAAATGATAAAACAAAATTCTATAATCCCCTCCCACCAACTTCTTGAAATTGCAGAGGGCAATACTTTAATATCTGTGGGATATGAATAGTGTTTTATCCCCTCTGATAGACGAGTTGATTTTATCAAAAGGAAATGCTAGTAAACTCCTCCCAAACATCTTAGATTTATATGACACTGCAATCTCCCTCATATGCCTGGAGATAGAAATACATAGAGCAACCTTTCTCAACCTTTTGACCCTGGAGGAACCCTTGAAATATTTTTTCAGGCCTTGGGGAACCCCTGCACATTCAGGCTCAAATATAGGCCAGAAGTTACAGAATTATTGTATTCGTTTCATGGGTAGTCCTGTATATATGCATTAACAGTGTTCTTAAACTGAAAATAAAGAATGAAACTTTCCTCTTTAATGTGAAGTTGCCTGAATTTGAAATATTTTTTTAAATAAATCGTGATCTCCCAGGGAACCCCTAGTGACCTCTCGTGGAACCCTAGAGTGCCATGGAACGTGGTTGAGAAACCCTGACCTAGAGGGAGAGAGTATACTTGCTCTTCTTCAGTCCACAAAATATGTTCTAGAACAGACTTGTGTTGGACTTCTGATTGTTGACTAATCTCAGTGTAGAGCTGGAAGCTTCAATATATGCAGATCATAATCCAATAATTATAAGGACTGTTATTGTTATAGGTAGATTAAATTTCATTTAATTGAAGTTTTATCAGGAACTTCTAAAACTTCCTTAGTTACAGTATGGGAAGCTTCTAAAGCATTTATGAGAAGTTTCTTTAGCCCTCCCACATCAAACAGAAAGAAAGCCGTGCAGAAGCAGAAGGACATATTGAATGATCTGAAACAGAAATAAGTCATAAACTTAATCCAATTTTGGACCTAGAGCAAAAGATAAAAGAAATACAGAAATGACATATTGGAAATAAATAAAACTTATAAAAAATTGAACTTTACTAGACAAAAATACTTAGAAAGGGCAGTAAGCTTACCAATTATGGAAGGAACAGAACAAAAGAATTATTACTTCTGTTTGGGACGGAACTAAATATGTGTCTCCAATGAATGATATGATGCAGCAATTCGTTAATTATTATATGAAACTATATAACAAACAGGAATATGACCCAGAAAAAATTGAAGAATATTTGAATTGAATACTACTTTAAAAATTTACAGACCAACAAAAGGTTTTCAGTTAACATATAGCTGAAGATGTAATTAAAGAGACAATTTTAAAAAATGGAATTGAATAAAGCTCCAGGAATTGATGGTATTTCTGCAGTTTATTACAATTTTTTTCGAGAAATGTTGACTAAACCTTAATTCAAGTAATGAACAAGTTTCAGCCACATGAAGAAGCTTTTATTTCTTTGATGTATAAAGTAGGAAAAGATTCAGCTTATCCTGCATAATACAGACCTATCTGTCTACTGAATGTGGATTACAAGCTTTTTATGGCAATTCTTGATATGAGATCAAATGGCTTTCTAACTGATATTATATTCCCTCATCAGACCAGCTATGTTCCAAAGAGATAAATAAAAATAATATCATACATATCTTAAAAGTTGTTGACAAGATCAGAAAAACAAAAAAATGGCCATGATTTTTCTTGGTGCTGAAAAAGTCTTTGACAATTTGGAATGGCCTGTGTTTACAGTTCTGAAGAAAATGAGTTGTGGCCCTAATTTTTTTCACATGGATACAGAGTATTTGTATAGAACAAGCAGCTAAAACTGTAGTGAATAGTTTTTTTTTCACAGCAATGTACTATATTAAAGTGGACAAGACCAAGGTGTCCCCATTTCCCCTCTTTATTTTTATTAGCATTAGAACTACTGGCAATTCAAATAAAAAAGAAAATAGAATTTTAGGACTTAATTTCAATTTATGTTCTTGTGTAGTTAATTTATTTGCTAATGATATTGTACTTATAGTTGCTTAGCATAGAGAATCCTTAACATTGTTGATGGAACATATACAACAATATGATTTGGTGTCAGGTTACCAAATTAATAAAGAGAAAACTCAAATGTTGACATGGAATTTCTCAGAGGATGAAAACCGATGTGCGTACCGAACAACAGGCTTTAGTATTTGAGAGTGTCAAATATTTAGGAATTTTCTTGACAAAAAAAAAAGATATATTTAAGAATAATTATTTACCAACCTGGAAATATATATTAACAGTTATTTTTAGATGGGAAAAAATCAAATCCTGGTTAGGAAGGGATCACAGCTGTTCAAATGAATATTTTACGAGGAATAAATTACCTTTTTCAAATGATCTGAAATTATCCCTTTTCCAAATAATTTTGACTAAGTGATTGGAATAGACAAGTGATGAATTATATATGGTCCAAAACATCAAGAATTAAATTCAAGAACTTGCAGAGTTCAAGAGAACAAGGTGGTCTAGGTAAAGGTAAAGGTTTCCCTTGACGTAAAGTCCAGTCGTGTCCGACTCTAGGGGGCGGTGCTCATCTCCGTTTCTAAGCCTTGGAGCTGGCGTTGTCCGTAAGGACCCGTCCGTGGTCATGTGGCCAGCATGACGACACGGAACGCCGTTACCTTCCCGCCGAAGCGGTACCTATTGATCTACTCACATTTGCATGTTTTCGAACTGCTAGGTGAGCAGGTGGTGGTCTAGTGGCTCCAAATTTCAGACTGTATTAATCATACTGTTAACATGGATTTTAGAATGTATTGTATTTCTCTACAGTTCCATTACTTTCCTGGAAGGGGTCTCCCAGAGGCTTCCAGATATATCTGAGTTGATACAGGCAGAAATAAATGACTTATAAGAGATCATGCAGTATTAAGTAACCTCCTGAATGTTTGAGATAAATACAGGAAAAGAATACATCCAAATTTCTCTCCTCTTGCCTTGTTATTAAACATCTATTTTTACAAAGATGAAGAGATGAAGAAATTTGCTCAGGGGAGAAACAATATCTTGTTTAGGTTGCAAGATTCTATTTCTAGCAGGACAAAGATAAAATCCTTTGAGTCTCTTACAGACAGTGCTCCTTTACACCTAATTGGTTCAAGTGTCATAATAAGCAGCACAAGAATAAAAGAATTACAAAAATGAACAGTGAGAAATATGACTGAATGTAAAAATCTTTTAACACATTATACCGAACATGTATTAGGCATAATTTATAAATTACTAGTGAAATATGACTCAGAATCCAAAGTCAGATTGTATGATTAAACGGATGCAGAATTTGAATGTAGTCATAGAGATCCAACAGTAGAAATTGCAGTGGAAAAAGAATATTAACTTTACTTCAAACATGATACTTAGGGAGAATTGGTATATTTTACCATTGGTATATCACCCCAGTTTTGTTCACTAAAATTAGTAATTCTTTTTTCAAAAATCTTTAAAATGTAATAATTAGGTTGGATCTTTTTTAAAAATATGTGATAGCAATGTTTTTAAGTCCAACAATACCGGAAAACGATTCATTGTAGAATAGGACAAATACTGAAAATTGTGATCTTATTCCAACCTGAGATATTCTTACTAAATTTCACTAAATCATACATACCTTAAAAATATACTGAATTGGCATTGTTTATGTTAATGGATACAAGGATTCTATGTGCCTTTTATTGGAAAAGTTCTTTGATTCCTTTTTGTAAGAATAGCTAACTAAATTGGGTGAGTACGCCTGGATGCCTAGAATAACTTCGTATTTAAAAAGTAAATTCTAACTAGAAACCATTCTTGGCTTACAGCTTTATACATAGAATCATGGGACATCCAAAATTTGGGTTTTAGAGTTCATAACTTAATTTCATGTGTAATTTATGGTTTTGATTTAATATATTGTTTACTTTCTATAGTCTCTTTTACAAAAACCCCCGATATTAACCAATATTTTTAGCATAAAGTTCAACAGAAACATGTAAGTTTTGATTAGGAAATGGATACAAAATATCTTATGATATCATAAGCTTCTATTGTTAAATATTGTATGTCATAAAATTCATTTACCATCTGTGCCTTATTTCTTCATACTTATCTTTTTAAGTGCACTTAACCAAGGTTTGTAAAGCAGTAAACAAAGTAGAGTGCTTCATAGATAATATGATTTTTAGGTTTAGTTATTTAGTTTAGCTTTATAAATTTTATAGCTTCTATGTCTACAATTCTTATGTTAATTTTTTTACTTATTCACTTATCTATATATATTTGTCTTAGAGTTAGTATTATGTACATATCGATGTTTATTATATTGTACTGTATTTTTCTCTTTTATGTACTGGTCATTGACTCTATTAGAGTCTTTGCTTCATTTCACAAGCTTCTAATGATGTATAAGAATATATTAGTTTTATGATACTCAGGTTTGTTTGCTTATCTGCCTGTATTTCATTAGCAGAACCTGATTATCCTATTTGTATTATCTATTTCTTTCAAAAAGATAGATAAAATGGAGAAGACATGGGCAGAGTTTGCAGTGAGGAAGACAAGATACTGAGTTGGG
This sequence comes from Candoia aspera, assembly GCF_035149785.1. Lineage (NCBI taxonomy): Eukaryota > Metazoa > Chordata > Lepidosauria > Squamata > Candoiidae > Candoia > Candoia aspera. The sequence goes on from NC_086158.1 coordinate 42,968,571, forward strand.
CCATATTTTGCCTCTTCTTTTGATTCCAGTAAAAAAAGATTATTCAGTAGAAATAAAATTATTTTTAAAATGATATCATAATACCAATAATTCTAAATTAAAGAATAGAAAAGAAACTATACTGTAAATTAGAATGGCAATGCTTATTAGTAAAATAAGAATATAACTTCTTTTGTTGCTATTCCAATTAAACTACCATAAAAATAATAGAAAATAAATTACTGGCCAATAGTTCCACCACAACTTGATTTATGAATTGTTGAAGAATGGGTGGGGTTTTTTTCTTTCATTTCCAAGGTAACAGATAATGTATCAGATCTTCTGTTTGATTAAAACCAAAGATAAATTGAGTGGCCACTGCAAGAAAAAGGAGAATCATCTGTTTGGTGTCCGTCCCAGAGTTTATCCGCTTCTCTAGACCCTGGATATCATATTGTTGAATACCTTGCCCTCAGTGAATGCCAGGTCTGTTTGAAATAAGATTGTGATTCTTCACAACTTGATTGTGTAGAAAAAAGCAGAGCTGGTATGTGTGACCAAGACCCGGCAAGGTGAGAAAGGGTTATCTGAAATCTACCCATGTGAGTTTCAGGTGTTTCAGCAGGTTTTTGCACTGTATTATATACTGCCATGCCACTATTATGCCAGTCTTGGCAAAGGACATAGAATTCATCACTTATCAATATGCAAATTATTTTATATTAGGTTCCCAAGATCGTCAGGATAAACTCAGAGATATTGGAATAGTAGATATTCTACATAAACTGAGTCAATCATCAGATCCAAATCTTTGTGAAAAGTAAGTATACAAAAATTCCAAAACCAAATTGAAAAGAATTTGATCGCTTTGTAATTCTAGTTTCTATACACTCTATATTAATTTGATGGTACAGAGCTGTATATGAATTCTATTCCTCATTGCATTCTTTGTTTTTTTTTTTTTCCCTGCAAACCAAAATTGTCCCTAGTTGTTTAGGATGGTTTAGTCATTGTGTCAGTTTGTGGAATCTTCTATGTTTGATTTGTTTACGCATGCAGGCATGCAATTTATATGGCCTCCATCTCACCATGGTGACTCTGGATGGCTAACAGAAGGTTAAAACAAAAGCATCAATAACATCACATAACATAACAAACCAGCAGCCAAGGTAAAGAAACTAGATAACAATGAAAAACCATTTCACAGGCTCTGACAACCTGACCCCTATGCCTGGAAACATACCCATGTCTTCAGACCTTGCAAAAGGTTGGCAGGGTCGGGGCAATCTAATATCTGGGACAGTGATGTTCCAAAAGGCAGAGACCCAAACAAAAAGGCTCACTTCCTGGGTCTCACAGGACGGCAATCCTTAATTGATGGGACTCATAGCATGCCTCTTCTGCCAGATCTGATGGGATAGGTAGAAATGATTGGAGAAAGGCAATTCCAGAAGTATCCTCAAAAATACTCCATGCCATGAAGGGCTTTATAGCGGGCAACTTGAATTGCATCCAGAGGCATATTGGCAGCCAAAGTGGCTCATGGAGCAGAGGTGTAATGTATGCATACTGAGGGGCGTTCATAACTGTCCACATCACTGCATTTTAAATGAGCTGCAGCTTCTGGATGCTCTTCAAAGGCAACCCCATGTAGAGCTCACTGCAGTACTTCACTTGGGAGGTGACTAAGGCAAGGGTGGCAGAGCCTCTGGATCCAGGAAGGGGAGCAGTTGCCACATAGCACAGAGCTCTGCAAAAGCTCTCCAGGCCAGTATCACGAGAGAGCAGTGGGATAACACCTAGAAAGGAAGCGGAAAGCTGCTTAATTTTGCAGTGTTTCTGATTTTTCCCATGTTAGCTATCTACTTTTCTTACTCCTTAGCTCCATGGTGACAGAATGCTCCTGTGTTTGGGACAAAGGCTAGGTTGTCTTACTGATTTTGTCAGTGTAAATTTTGAAAGGGCAAACAAATGTCTACATTGGTAGAGATACCCCTTTAATGTTTTCCCCTAATTATTGTATCTGACTGAAATATCCTTGTGTTTTCACCTGCTGCTCATTTCAGATCAAGATGGATGTCTGTTTTAGGGTTCCTAAAGCTGTAAAATGCATGCAGTATTATGTGAAAGCTGCTTGAGAAATTTTAAATAGGGAATTGGTTGGTTCTAAGTACAAAAAAGCTTATGATGAAATTGCAAGCAAATTTGTTTTTGGAGGTTCAAACCTCATGTCCCCAGTTTTCAATGCTGTAGTTTATTCTTTGCATGCTAGCATTACTAAAATCCCCATTTATATACATGGATAATCTTTGTGGTTAAAAAAATTCTTTTCATTGCAGGGCGAAGACAGCACTCCAGCAGTATCTTGCGTGATGAAAGAGAAGTTGAACTTTCATATAATTTTCAAAGCTATATACTAAGGAATAATGGGAAATAGCTGCACCTAATTTCCTTACCTTTTGCACAAGGCACCTTGGGCTGCGTTTCTCTCAGGTGCAGGGAGCTGCTTGGCAGGAGCAGTTTAAGTGATCAGGTCTCCAATGCACTTGAGGACTTTATTGAGGTAGTTCCTCTGTTCAGATATCTGTTCTGGGATATTTTTGTCTGAGCTACCTGAACTCTACTAGAACAATCAGTTCTTTTTCCTTTTGGCCTACGATATTCTGCTTATACCACAGCTAATGTAAGGCTGTGTCTGGGTGGGTGTGATACCTCAGAGCTTTTTCTTTTTCTTTTTTTTCCTCTCTGTGTGTGCGTGTGTGCGCGTGTGTGATTTTTTTCTACAGATTTTCAAGGGTTAACCATTGTTTGCTGTATGAAAACTTTAAAAAATTATATACAATTTGAATTGAAATGTTATTTAAAAACAGTTTTGTCCCATGAAGTTTATTTTGATCAGATGAATGTTTTTAAGTAAAATATATGCATTTGTTAAACCTCAGCTTAATGTACCTGTATTTCCTCTTTTGAAACAAAAAAAATATTTACATGACAGGTAACACATGCAATGTGATTTATGCTAGCCTCTTACTGCCACGTGTTACTAGTGAGAGCTCCTTGGATTTAAGAAAGCAGCATTCAAAGATCCCAAAATGGAATATTCTTAAGTACACATAAATGATATCAAGGTTGGAATTGTGGAAACTATACCTACTGGAATTATCCAGCAACAGAACTGTAGAGTTCCCCATGCGGGTACAATGCTGCCTCAGAGAACTTATATTTATTACAAGCTCTGTGTTACTTTTACATAACATGAAACCATGACAATGGATTGATTGAAATAAAAGAATTGACTGCTGGTTGGAAGTATGGTCTTGGAAATATGGTAGGCATCCCCATAAAAAAATCTGGATGTAAATCAAACCGTAAATCCTTTTTATAATACATTATTTACCAAACATACATGGTGGAAGACTAAGTTATTCCTGAAGCAGAGAAGAACAATGTTAAGATGAGTTTTTTTATATCATTTTGTAATCACTGCCTCATGCCTTGTTGTTTACCAAGTAAGTTTTCTGTGGTCTTAAGCCCAGAAGTATTTGTGTCAAGGGACAAGAGCACCAGTCAGAAGTTGAGTGTCTCATTTCACTCACCAGTTTTGGTCATCCCAAACATTTATTTATAATTAATAAATATTCATGTGCCTAGTCACATTGCATTATATCAAAGCAACGTTTAGAGCTTGCACCTCTGGCTGGAACTGTTAATGAGCTGGAGGGAGACTGCAAAATAAAGCTAGAGTTTTTATATATGATTTTCATGTTTTCCTTTACACTGAAAGGCAAGTCACAGCAATCCAAGGAATGTAGTAGGTGATGTCATTTCTCAGTGTCATTGCTACAAGTTTGTTGGGTTTGGACTTCTGCAGGTGTGCATAATGTGCTCTCCTGCTAGTTAATATTTTAGAAGTAAAGCCTTAATTAAGTTATTAATTGATTGTAGCCTTAATAATACTGAGAAAAATCACTCTCTTGTCAGCATTATCCAAATCCATTCCCAGGATGAAAGGATAGGGAGAGCTTCCTTATCCTGACCACTGCTTTTGCACTCTGATTTATTATTACTACACATGCACTTCCAATACTGTTGTAATGCCTCCATTTACACACACGCATATCCATTTATTTTGAGATACAGGTATGCCTAAAACTGTTGAATATAGCTGAGATGTGCAGATTTTCACCTTCACATTTGAAGTTTGCTTTTATAGAGTGGCCATGTATGTGGAAGGAAGATATAAACTATGCTATGACAATCTGGGTAATGGTGGGCAAGGTGAGTTGGTGAAATATTAGGATGGTAAGTGATAATGAAGTGGCATTTTGCACTCAGTAAAGCATTGTGAATATTTTTTTGATGTTACTATAAATGTGTACAAACACTGTAAATAAAAACAAATGACCTTTTACTGGAGAACATTATTTAAAATTGCTTGGCCCTATATATATATACTTTTAAGTCTTCATACAAAGGTTATATTATAAATATGAATCTGTGCACAAACAGCTACACCCTGTTAGGAAACTGACTGTTCTAACAAAAATAAGATTGATTTTCTAGATTTTTTCAAAATACGGTGATTAGACTTGTACCAACCCCCACCCCCTCCTATGAATTGTCAAAATTGGACAAGGATGATAACTTTTTAAAATGTTTTCTCTTAATTGTTTTGTTGAGAACTGCTCAATATTGATGTATTATGTGAATGAATTTTAAGATCTTGAGCATTTTCCTCTCATTTTCAGGGGTTGGTTTAAAAATTTAATGTACATAAGGTGAATGTTCATCTTTATTCTGCACCAGCTTTTGTTCCATGTGGTGGAATTCACTGTACTCTTTCTGTTCTGTTTTCTATACTTTATCTAGTCCTTAGTACTTACTTCATAATCACTTCCCTGTTGTTTTTGTCCTCCTTATGCAATTGTAAATACATTAATAAGTTGTAGCCCAGATAGGTAAATAAGCAGATAGGCAGACAACTGATATATTTTGAAGAAGCTGAAGCTGGCCCCAAAATATTCTAGTCCACCATCTAAATACTAGCCCCTGCCATTATATTCAAAGCCATTGAATTTGATTTGCCTCTTTTGAACTCCAGAACAACAAAAGTAAAGAGTTTTGTCCATACCAGAGGTTGATACCTGGTTGGAGGAATGCTGTGAAAAATTGGCCAAGATGTCCTGGGCAAGAAGAGCTGACTTGAGAATCATCTTCCTGTCTTCATATGTGGGTCTAGAAGATGAATCCTGCTGTCTTTTCATAAGAAGAAGAAAAAATGTTCTTGATCTCACTAGCACAAGTTCATTCCTTTTAGTAGCTCTGTTCCAATTATTTTTGTTGATTTTAAACAGCTGTTGTATACTTTTTCCTTTGGTAATTAAAAAAGGTATGTTACAGAAATTTAAAAGTTATCAAGCGTAAGACTCGGAAATGGAAGAGGCCCATTCTCAATATCAGAATGCCAGTTATAACGGGGGCTAAACAATGATGGGGTTATTGTGCTTTGTATTTTGCTCATGGTTTTCTTGATTACTTTAGCTGAGAACAAACATGTTGGACTCAAGGCGTATTAACCTGATGCAGCAGGGTCTGTCTTAAATCAGTTCAGATGCTGGTATACTTGCTTTTGGCTAATTTTGAATCGTTCATACATGCAGCATAAGATTCTGTCTTCCTGGGACAATAATATGAAATTACCTTGTAATATAATTTAAAAGTAACCATACATTGCTCATTATTAGGCTTTTAAATCCCTGTTAAATAAAAAAAAATATGTAACAGATGTTCGGCCTTCTGAGTACAGCGGGAAAGGGGACCATCAGTCTTAGGAATGTAAAACTGCTGATTTGCTCTTAATGAAACCAGCATTTAATTTCCCTAGGAGGATAAAGAAACACGAAGAAAAGATGCTTCAGAGCATCTCCATTTCCTCTTCCTTGGGATCCAAGACATTTCAGGAATTTGGTCTTAGGCTATGCTTACATAGGGTCAAGTTAACATCCCTCAGAAATATCTTGCAAAGATAGCCTAGGAACAGAACCTAACTTGGATTAAGTTAGTCATATAGATATTTTCCAACTGTAGTCAACTTAATTTTTATATTTTATTTCTATATTGTTTTGTGCTATATTATATGTCTGTACTGTTTTCTCAGGAAGTGTTCTGTTTTAAATCCCAGTTCTGCATGTGTTCTACAGAATTTTCTAGGGAGAAACAAAACCCAAGTCATTTTTGTTTCAGATTTCAGCTGAATCAAAACTAGCAGGAAACCCAGAGTGAGTAGGACAATGCTGATAGATGTAATAATTCCCCTTAGGACTTCCCAGCATGACTTATCCCACCAGCTTTTCCAGCTCAAAATTTCCCATCGCTTCTGTTTCCTGCCTCCCCTCAGCCACTGCTAATATCCTTGGCTTTTTTCTGTTCTTCCCTCCCAAATACTTCTGCTTTGAACATTTGTGTTTCAGGGGAAAAAACAGCCGTGTTTCATTCTGGCTCAAACCTGCATGTTTCAGTTTCAGCACAAATCACCCCAAGATAGTTATGTGCACAGAATGTGTCCAAACCATTTTGCACATTCCTTATCTTTTTGAAGGATTCAAGATTGTACAATGAAGCTGTTACTGCTTGTGGCATGTGCAGTTATTTTCTGGTGCATGTCAGAAAATAAAAGAACTGTAACAATTAACAAATGAAAATACAGGTACCACAGGAATTGGTGTTTCTGTCTCATCAATTATACCCTGAAAAGTATTACCAGTCTTTAGCCTTAAAACATGCATCTTTAAGCTAAACTTCAAATTGAGGTTGATTCTTGATGATTTCATTTGTCCATATGATTTTGTTGACAACTATACAGATGATATTTGCCAGGTAGCAGCACTAGCCAACCTTGGTTAGCCTTTAAAAACACTATGCACAGCTGGGCGTTGCTGGTATCTGGAGACCATCCATAAAATTCCAGGATCTAGCTGTAGACAAGATGGGAATTTGAAAAGAATATCCCAGAAGAAAGTAAGACAAACTGCTTCCATATTGTTGCAGAGAAAACAATATGACCACAAACTTCTATTTTCTCATGGCCCATTAGCCCCACTAATTCTCGAAGGCTTTGCATCAAGATGGAAGGTAAATATCTTAGCTGACTTGTGTTACTGCAACCTTTCTGCTGCTTGTTACCTCTAGGCCTAGAGAAAATGAAAGCCAAGATTCACCAGAGTCTTCAGGATCGCATGTCAGATAGACTTGAGCACTACAAACTATCTAGGAGTGTGTTCCTTCCTGGAAACTTAGACCTGTGAATGCCCTGTTCAATCTGCCTGCTTAGCGCACTGCAGAGCCTTTTATTTGGCTCACTTCAGTGTCTTATCCTTGGCAGTATGGGATCCCAGATTTCATAAAATCTCATTCAGTGAGAGAAATTGTCCCTGTGGTCAGAATGAACCTAAGATCACATGTATTTCTTCACTGTTGCTTCTATGAAACTTACACACTGATGTCCCGGTATTACCCCCTAGTGAAGATCAAGTTTTCAATGGGGTGGCATATTTTCTACATTCAGACCAGAACCCTGCAATTACGAACAGAGCTGGCAAGTTTTTATCAGCAGCTATTGCCCTAAGAAGGCTCAACATGTCTTAATTTTGGAATGACGTCACTAAGAAGTCTTTATCCTTCTGTCTTAATTTCATTTTTGTTTTGTTTTGTTTTGTTTTGTCTCACTGTGTTTCTACTGTTTTCTTGTAAATTTTAACTGGCAGGTCTGTATGGTGATTTTGTTGCTCTTATTGTATATGGGTGTGCTTCTATATGCAGTTTGTTTTAATTGTAGCTAATTTACTGGTCACTGACCATAAAGTCCAATTTCAATATGAACATGCAGTCACCACAATTTCAAGGGAACCTACGCACCTCTATTTTTTCAAGGCTTTTCAGACTTTGTTTTTTAAAGTAAATTTATAAGTTGGTGCTGAACAGTAATAAAACCACATTTCGATATTGAGAAATTTCATTCTTCCTTTTGCAGCATTCTGCTGTAACTTATATGGAATGTTATCTAATGGTAGTAAGTTTGATGGATGCTGTTCATTGTAATTCTTCACCTCCAAGTTCATTACCTTTGAATATTCAGATATATCTCTTCAGTATTTTTTTTTAATATGACAAATGCCATATAGTCATTTAGAAACTGTTCTATCATTGCAAGATTTCTAATGGCAAGAGATGATGTGGGGAATGAACTACTGAGTAATTCAAACTTACTTTGCTTTCTGAATAACAAAAAAGTGTCTTGCTGAGTGGATGACTTCAAGGTATCTTTCCAGTTTATTCCATTGCTGTCACTCAAACTCTCTCAATGGTGGGCTTTACATGCCCTATAACTAGCTGAAAGACGTATATATTGTATGTCCAGCAGTGTCCAGGCAGTGAATAGTTTACTCAAGAGTTTAGAAGACTCAGTATTACAACCAGAAGCAGGAAGCTACTGTATATTAGGAAAGATAAAAATTTGTATAGATTTCCACACCTGCATGCTATCCAAATTGTGTATGATGTATGCATAAGCCACTTTGAGCAAGGCAATATGCATTCAGTGAAGAAACACAAAAGGAATGAGAGCAAGCCAAATCCAATAGCATGTAATTCTATTACATTTGTGACTACGAAGTAATATGAAATGAAAACAGATTTTACCCTTGTGTAAGATGTAAGATGTAGCTACCTATGTATTTTTGAATTATGCAATTAAGAAACTTGTGCCAAAAGACCCTCCAGTATCTTGGTTCATTGACTGCTCCCTTGCTGAATGAACTGTAGAAGATTACAGTTGATTGGCTCTTCTGCCCAAAGCAGATTGAAGTATGATGAAGTGAAAGGGAGGAACTCAAAGTTTGTTCTTGAGACAGTTCTGGAGGGCATCTCCCAAGGCATGGAGGACTCTGTCAACATTGTATTTAGTGGAGTTGTAGCCCATCAGTCCTATGCGAAGAACCTGATGATAAAAACCTTTAAGTGAGTGTTTTGAGACTGTCTGGAAAGCTCCAGCCTGTATATTGGAATGACCATATAATCTTTTTACTGTATATATAATAATTTCTCATCAGATATTGAACTCAGGTACTAATGTGCTGTTTCATACTGTACAGACTAAAGATTATTAGATAATTTATTCCTCTTTGAGGCTCCTCTGTTTCACAGAGAAATGGTTGCAGGTAACATGCTTTAAGGTTCCTCATTTACAGAGAAAACCTGCACATTAGAGAGATGGCTGTATTCTAAAGAACATGCCAGTTTTTCACAGGCAAGATGAACTTTACAGCCTTTATCCTACCATGAATGTTAACTCTTTGGGCTGTATAATTCGTAATTAATAGCTCAATCTGTGTAATACATTTATAAAGCATTATTCTTGGTGTGTCAGAAACCAGGCAGTCATATCTACAAAAGAGTATCTGTTTTACTACTACCCCCCCCACCCATGAACCTGTATTTACCTTGCCTGCTGAAGCACCCAGGCCTCCTGACACCTCAATCTTATGATTTTTCATAACATATTCAGTTATTTCCTTCCAGTCATACCCATCAGGCACAAAGATAGCGTTGACTGTTGGAAGTCTTGCATCCTTAGAAAAGAAAGGAATAGTAAAATAGCCATTCAGGTGAATATTTGAATAGCATTTTATTTCCAGGATTTAAAAGAAACTGCATACATATTATTAAAAGGAAATTCTGTGTATGTGTTCTTTCCCACTCATTTTGTGAAGCGTCTTAGCAAAATTAACCAATTATTAATGAAAGGCTAAATTCAAAATAGTTTAGAAAAGAATAGCATGCATATATACATACTACTATTTTGGATCAGGTTTTGCAACCATACAAAAAATTATTCTCAAGATTTGAAAGTGGGATTAGTGTTCATACCTCCAGTATGATCTCTGTCTGTGGCTTGAAGTCTGGAAAGACTAAGTTTTCTCTTGTCTGCTATGTAAACCAGTGCGCGTAGAAACTATTCTAGGCATGGATTTAATTCTGATTCCTGTTTTTGGTTTTGTCTTTGTAGCAATCAATTTAATTGCTACTTTGCCATATTATGCAAGTCTACCCTAAGCAGTCTTCCCCATATAAAACTTGATAATAATGAATAATTAGTTTGACCAATATTCTACATTCATGATTAATTTCATTCTTACCGGTTCTTTCACAAAGAGTGTGAGACCTAACTTCTGCAACCCTGCACAGAGATAGAGGCTGTTTTCCTTATGAAGCTTCCAGGAATTCTCTAGTCCCTGTATAGAAAATGAAACTATTTATTTTCCTATATAAAAAAATAAGTTTTTTTTTGAAGAAAAAACTGCAAGTATACATATGGTGTGTATTTTGTTGTTCAGTTAAACTTCCAACTCTTAATGATGTGATGGACATAATTTTGCCTGGATTGTCTGTCAGCAGCTGCTTCTCATGAGTTCTTGTGTCATCAGTGATAGTTCTAGCCACCTTGTTGTCTTGTTGGCTCTCATTCAATTGCCTTAAATTCTTCCCAATCATCAGGACCTTGCTTTCATGATTCTTTTGCGTATATCCAGAATGTTTAAGCTTCAACTGTATTACTGGTGCTTCCAGTGAACAGTCTGGTTTTATTTCATCCAGCACTGAATGAAGAATTCTTCATGCAGTCTGCAACACCAGAATTCAAAGGCATCCATTTTCTTTCACAACCACATGTAATGACTTGGAAAACCATGGCCTTGCCAATGTAGCTGTATGCCAAAATATAAGCACCTCTGGTCAAATTCTGTAAGTGAGCAGAAACTGATGCAACCTCTGTGGTTAAGCATAACATTTTCTACACATTTGAATGCATACCTATACTACTAAAACTCTCATTGTGTTTACCTGTTTGTCTTTGTACCCTCGAGTTAGCCTAAATGGTGCATTATACCGCAAGAGTTTTTGAATCAAGGTACCTAAAATCCACTAACTTAAATGAATGTGTAAAAAATCCAGGACCCGTTACTCCTGTGGAATTGAAATTTCCATGATGTTCAAACCTGTTTTATTTGCAAAGTTGTGGCCATTGCAGCATCCCCGCGGTCATGTGATTATGATTTCCAACACTCCCTGCCAGCTTCCAACAAGGAAAATCAATGGGGAAGCCAGCAGGAAGTCAGAAGTCGCTCCTGCTCCCACTACTTTTTTGCCTGCCTGTGGTTGTTGTTTATTCATTTAGTCGCTTCCGACTCTTCATGACTTCATGGACCAGCCCACGCCAGAGCTTCCTGTCGGTCGTCAGCTCCCCCAGGGACGAGTCCATCACCTCTAGAATATCACCTATCCATCTTGCCCTTGGTCGGCCCCTCTTCCTTTTGCCTTCCACTCTCCCTAGCATCAGCATCTTCTCCAGGGTGTCCTGTCTTCTCATTATGTGGCCAAAGTATTTCAGTTTTGCCTTTAATCTCATTCCCTCAAGTGAGCAGTCTGGCTTTATTTCCTGGAGGATGGACTGGTTTGATCTTCTTGCAGTCCAAGGCACTCTCAGAATTTTCCTCCAACACCACAGTTCAAAAGCATCCATCTTCCTTCTCTCAGCCTTCCTTATGGTCCAGCTTTCGCAGCCATATGTTACTACGGGGAACACCATTGCTTTAACTATGCAGACCTTTGTTGTCAGTGTGATGTCTCTGCTCTTAACTATTTTATCGAGGTTTGTCATTGCTCTTCTCCCAAGGATTAAGCGTCTTCTGATTTCCTGACTGCAGTCAGCATCTGCAGTAATCTTTGCACCTAGAAATACAAAGTCTTTCACTGCCTCTACGTTTTCTCCCTCTATTTGCCAGTTATCAATCAAGCTGGTTGCCATAATCTTGGTTTTTTTTGAGGTTTAGCTGCAAGCCAGCTTTTGCACTTTCTTCTTTCACCTTCATCATAAGGCTCCTCAGTTTCTCTTCGCTTTCAGCCATCAAAGTGGTATCATCTGCATATCTGAGATAGTTAATGTTTCTTCCAGCGATTTTGACCCCAGCCTTGGATTCCTCAAGCTGGAGTTAAAATTCCTCCAATTCATCAATGGGGAAGCCAGCAGGAAGTCAGAAGTCACTCCTGCTCCCACTACTTCTTTGCCTGCCTGTGGTCATTCTGTTTATTTGTTTAGGTAAGTAAATACTGACTTATTATTGAAGTTTGTTTGCCACTACAATTATTTTTCTATTAATTATATATACACTTCTTAGATGATCACAGGACCATCCAGCATTGGGGTAAAAACAATATGGTTGGCCTAAAATTTAAGTTTCATTCTGGTCACATCAGACTGCACTACCTTTCTCTCAAGGGATGACCCAATGGGTCACAGACTTATCTAGTACTTACTATTTATGCGCTATTGTTTACAGATTCAAAATAAAACAGTAATTACGGCAGGTGCAAAAATTTGGACACCCATTCAGTCAGTAACAACTGCCGGAGGAAGTGGACAGGATCCTCCAGACTGTAAATTCTACCACTTGCCAATTAGATCCATGTCCCTCCTGGCTAGTGAAGGCAGCTCGGGAGGTGACATGTGGTTGGCTCCAGTTGATGGTAAATACATCTTTGAGAGAGGGAGTGTTTCCGGCGGCCTTTAAGGAGGCACTGGTACGCCCCCTTCTCAAGGAACCATCACTGGACCCTACTATCCTGGACAATTTTTGTCCAGTCTCCCACCTCCCCTTTTTGGGGAAGGTGCTTGAGAAAGTGGTGGTGTTATAGCTCCAGAGGATTCTGGGTGAAATGGATTATCTAGACCTCTTTCAGTCAGGTTTCAGGCCCAGTTATGGGATGGAAACAGCATTGGCTGCACTTATGGATGATCTTTGGTGGGAGTGGGATGGGGGTAGGTCATCCATCCTGGCTCTTCTTGACCTCTCAGCGGCTTTCAATACTGTCAACCATGGTATCCTTTTGTGTCAGCTCAGGGAGTTGGGGGTAGGTGGCATAGTTCTGCACTGGTTCACCTCCTTCCTCCAGGGCCAGTCCCTGGTGTTGATAGGGAGCAAGAGATTGGGGTTGATAGGAAGTGAGAGATCCAGCCTGTGGCCCCTTCTCTGTGAGATGTTGCAGGGCTCGGTACTCTTTCTACTTTTTAACATCTACATGAAACTGCTGGGCGAGATCATCAATCACCAGGGGATGAGGTATCATCAGTATGCTGATGATACTTAAGTATACATCACTATCCCGAGTGAAGTAAGTGATGCCATGACCACCCTCTCCAGGTACCTGGGGGCTGTGCGGGCCTGGATGGGGAACAACAGGCTTCGGCAGAACCCTGGTAAGACAGAGTAGTTGTGGGTTAATGGCTCCTCGGTATCTGGGAAGTTGTCATCTTTGGTTCTGGATGGGGTTGCACTGCCCCAGACAGACCCGGTGCATAACCTGGGGGTCCTCCTGGACTCACGACTCCTGCTCAAAGAGCAGATGGCAGTTGTGGCCAGGAGGGCCTTTGCTCAACTTCATGTTGTGCACCAGTTACGCCCTTTCCTGGATCGAGAGGCCCTTTGAATGGTCACTCATGCCCTGGTCATTTCCCATATAAACTATTGTAATGCGCTTTACATGGGGCTACCCTTGAAGAATATCCAGAAGCTACAACTGGTCCAGAAAGCAGCTGCGTGGGCAATTTTAAGTGGCCCAACGCTGGCACACGTAACACCTTTGCTACGCAAGCTGCACTGGCTCCCAGTTTGCTTCTGGGTCCAATTCAAGGTGTTGGTTATTACCTTTAAAGCCCTACATGGCATGGGTCCAGGTTACCTGAGGGACCATCTCATTCCCATCACATTGACCTGTCCCACCCAGTCATGCAGAGAGGGCATGTTACGGAACCTGTCTGTAAGAGAATTTCATCTGGAGGGGTCCAGGAAGCAGGCCGTCTCTGCAGTAGCTCCCGCCCTCTGGAACATTCTTTCCATAGAGGTGAGACAAGCCCCCTTGCTCCTGGACTTCTGCAAAAAGCTAAAAACCTGGTTTTGCCATCATGCCTGGAGCAGGATGGGGAACAGCCATTCGTGGGGATGGCTAGCACCCTAGGATGACCTTTTAAACTCACAGACTGAAATACAACTTTTAGCCATCTGGATTTTACTATATTTTACTATATTTTATATTTTTATTGTCTATTTATTATTGTATTTATATTGACATTGAATTTTAAATTTTGTTTCTGTAAACCACCCAGAGTCCTTCCTTTGGAGGGGAGATAGGTGGTAATAAAATTTGACAAACAAATAAACAAACAAATAACTCCTTGGCAGAAATAACAGCTCCCAAACATAATCTATAGCATTTCTATCCCTGCCCTGATGAACCTTAACAGACCCTTTCTAGATGTTCTAATCAGACATGTAGATTCTATTTTGGCAAAGCATTGCCTAATGTAACCCAGTGCTGCACTGCAAGGGCCTTGTTTTGCCGCATCCAGATATACAGCCTCTGGATGCCAGTTCAAGATTTCCAGAGCCTCTCCAGCTCAACCCAGGATGGAAATGTGTAACTGTTATCATCTGCATATTTATACCTCATCCTGAACCAATGGATGACCTAACCCTCAGTTTCATGTAGATGTTAAATAATATGAGGGAGATGACCCAGCCTTGGGGAATCCCACATTGGAGCTCCTAAGGGCTTGATCACATTCTCCTCCATGACCACCAGCTGGAACTGCCTACTCAAGTGGGATTATGTTTGCTGCAGATATGTAGTGTAATGCCAATGTATATAATTTTAAAAATAATAGCCCCATCTTAGCATATTAAAGACAATTGTTTTCTTTTCAATATTTTAGAGTGTCTGTAGTGACTGACCTTTTCTGCAAGAATTGCCAAGGCTTCTCGCAGGCAGAAGAATGTGCTGATAGGTGCAGTATGATGATATCTGTAAAAAACATGTGCAATACATTTAGCTTATATAGAAAGAAATGAATAGATTCCAGCTATAATCTTTTCGGCTATCTGCCAGTTTTAATTCTAAAACAAGACCAGGAACCAGAGTAGAACAATCAAAGGAAATTAAAGATATAAAGCCACAGCTAATTGAATACTTTATTGTTTGTTTGTTAATTTATTCATTAGATTTATATCCTGCTTTTCCTCCAGAATCTCAAGATGGTGCACATAGCATTTCCTTCCATTTTCCCCACAGCAATTGCCATCTTAGGTAGGTTGGGTTGCCTGACCAATATTCATCTAAAGAGCTTCAATAGCTAAAGGAGAACTTGAAGAGTCATAATTTGAATTAAACAAAACATTGAAGCTGGTTCATGTAACTTGCACGCTTAAGGCTTTCAAGCAAAACAATTTCAGAGGCTGCTCTTGAGAATGGGAATAAAGGACAGAGTGACTGAAACATTTCTGATCATTTAGCTCTACAAAGTCATTGCCTGCATTTTCACAGATAAAATAAAAACGTTGGTGTTGTACTGGAGATTTTCTCATTTGGCAGAAGGTAGCATAACCAATGAATTCCCAAGCCAGTTCCAGGAAATACGAAAGCCATTCTCTCAAGAACAAAGAAAGAGAGCTGTACAAATGCTCACTTCCTTGGATTACCATCACAGCCCCAGTATGTAGATAGCTCTTCCACATCCAGGTAAAAGGAAGTTGGCTTTGTCTTCCTAGTATGGATCTTCTTTCTGGCAAGATGAAAAGTTTTGATTAGCACTTCAGGAAATCCACCCTTATGGTGGAGTCATTGTCTACCAGTTGTTTGTTTATTTTTAAATGGTTCTTAGTATATGTTCTGTGCTATGTTCACCACTTAATATATATCTAAAAGTTGCATTTCAAGCACACATCAAGGGGGTGGGGTGGGGATGTAAAATTTGGACCAGAGGGGATGCTGAGAAAATGCAATAATTGTGGAACTGGCAGCAATTTACCATAAGAGAGTATATTCCAGTTCTTATGCATTCTTGGGTAGGTCCTTGGTACTGCTGCTAATTCAGGAAGCAAAAGCTGCCTGAATATTTTAAAATCGCCCATGAAAATATATCTTGGTCTATATATGTTATGTGTATACTTGTATATGTTCCGAGTTTAGACAATGCATTTTCCTAGGATGGTTTTTGGCATAGTATTATTGCTCAGTGGCAGCAACTCTGCAAGTTAAAGTCAGAAACCGTAGACCTGCCTGCAACTGCTAAAAAGTGTGATGGTCCTGGAAACAGACAGAATCTATGCAATCAAATAGCAATTGGTAAAATGCTTGCTTGGAGTTTGCAAAAAGACATGATGTTCAGACTCTCTGAGATTTAGGTACTAAGACCAGTGGGTTGGGCTCAAAGATGAGAGGAAAGAAAACATGGAGTTTTCTTCCCCCTTCCCTCCCTTGCCTTTGAGTCAGTGTTGACTCCTGGTGACTGCCTGAACAAGTCCCTGCCACTTTCTTGGCAAGGTTTTTCGGAAGTGGTTTGCCATTGCCTGCTTCCTGGGGCTGAGAGAGTGTGACTGGCTCAAGGTCACCCAGCTGGCTTTGTGCTTAAGGTGGGACTAGAACTCATGATCTCTCAGTTTCTACCCTGATGTCTTTAACTACTTCACCAGACTGGCTTTTTTTTTTCATAATAGCTTCTATGTTACCATGTTATAATAAGGATGTTCAGTTGTAGCATCATGCTTGTAGAATAGGTTGGACATGCTGTTGTGGAAGTTGCTGATTATCTTTGAATTTTTATTTTATTTTTTGTATAAGGCTCTGAGGAAGCTTTGTACAGCTTTCTGCAAGGTGCTGCCCTCCAGGTGTGTTGAGTTCTGGCAGTTGTGTTTCTAATATATCTTTGCAATCAGTGGATATAAAGAAATAAATATGTTCTTGTTTCTCTTATCTCAGTGTCTGTCTTGTCCCAGAAAGACACAGTAGTTGAGAATGATATATCTCATAAGCAAATCTCCTTACCTGGCTCTGTTGCTGAAAGAAATGGGAGAAGCACCAGGGGGTGCACTTAAAACTTTCTGGGAACCAGAGTACAGAATGTCAATACCTGTGTATTTAATAAGAAAATTTGTTAGGAGTTTCTTCACTTGGATCACTGTTATTAATGCAGGAAATAAATTTACCATTGAAATGCCTTGGGTTTTTGTTTTCTACTCAGTTCTACATGATGCCTGTCTCTACCAGCAATTTGTGAGGCAGTAGCTTATTTGAGAATTCAGTGTGAAATTGATTTGTGGGAACGTGGTGTTCATTTTATTTACAGCATTTGTGTGGCATGCATAACTTCACAAACTAGTTTAACTATCATAATCTTTCTGAGGAATACCATTTTAAAAAATAATATAATCCCCCAGATTCTCTGGGAGGACCTTTATTGGTCCATGTAATTATGTTTTCTCCAACCTGATAACCCTGTTGTATATTCAGTGGCAATTTCCATCAATGCCAGCTAACATGGCCTTCAACCATCTGTTTCCTTCATTCCCAGTGAAATAACCTTATCTGGTTACCTAATCATTAGTTTCAGAGTTACTTACCACTCTCCAAAAAGTATGCCAGAGGAGAATCTGTACTTTTGACCCAAGGCAACATTTTTGTTAGTTTTATATACTGTCTCTAAGAGTTCAAGGGGCTTATAGGGGAATATCCCTTCATTTTATCCCAGCAGCAGCCATTTGAGCAAATCAGCTGGAGAGTGAGTGACTGGCCTAAAGTCATTCAGTAGCTAATGGTGGACTTGTCCCTGAGTCTTCCCAGTCCTAGTCCAATATTTTAATAACGACATCACACTGGCTGCAGGAAAGTGCCCTATAGACCACATGGCAGCAGTGGGACTTCCTCATGAAGTGAGCTTATCCACCATCTTGGAGCAATGGCTCCCCAGTTAGGAGCAGAGGACTAGTTAGGATTAGTTAGGAAAAGATTTGGGGATCTTCATGGAGTTTCAGGTACCATGGCTATAATTTAAGATAGAGGCATCTCCTGTAATATTTCTTTTGCAACACTTCCTGCTGGTGTTACTCTGCAATTAAAAGAGTCCATGCCCAAAATATATTCTGAGCAAATTCACATTTATTTTCTACTATGAACTTCTCTAAGGAAGGTTGATCAAATAACTCCAGTTAAGAACTTCAAAAGTAAAATCCAGTTCTACATTTTTTTAGGGACTAGAATTTTATGCTATAGAACGGAAACAAATGTTCCTGTTACAAGGACAGATTGCTGTATCTTGCTCACCTTGCTGGTCCATAAGTATTGGGGTGCCACCTAATGATGCCACAGCATCTACCAGTAGCAAGCAATTATATCTAAAACGATGAAAGAATAAGAGATCAACTATTCGTCTCGAAAGTGAGTGTCATCATATGATTTTGCAGACATTGTAGGTGCCAGTTTAAAAAAATAAATTATTTTCAATGTTTTTAAAAATGAAAGGTTGAAATCTCAGAAGAGAATACAGGTATCTTGTGAAATTTCAGCCATTTTAATTGAAAAAAATTAAAAGCTGAAACATTTGGGTTGATAGATACCATCTAGTGGTGCTGTAGGGGCCATATTGGTGATCTACAAGTAACTATTGCTGACTTTTAAGTAAAAATTGGTAGAATTCAAATTATATGTTAAGCAGATTTCCTTTTTCTATCTGTTTTAAAATTCAAAGCAATCTGGATGTGCTTCATGTTTAAATATTGGAAAGCTGTTAACTCTTGTCTCCTCCAGAGAGGTTTTTGTGTGTGTGTGAGGGGAGGCGTATTGGCAGGGCCGCAACTAGGGTCTGTGTCACTCAGGGCAAACATGGATTCCACGCCCATTTTGGCACACCCCCCCCAGGGCTCATTTTGGCAACCCCCCAGCATGGTACCTGGGGCACATGCCCCACTTGCCCCCTCTAGTTGTGGCCCTGGGTATCGGCTGCAAATCAGTTTCCCAGGATTATTTTATTACTCATGGAGGAAAAGTACAAGACCTCCAAATTCTTCTTTACAGTGGAGCAACTTTGAGAAGCTTACTTGTAAGTGAACAACTTGCTGCATTTTGTAACAAAAAGTGGAGGAGAAAGAGTGAAGCGGTCTCTGAATCTACCTTTCCTTGTGCATCATCATAGCCTGCCTATTTCTTGTGGATGTTATAGGTAAAAGTAAAACTCTTCTTGTTTCTATGTACTTGCAGGATCCTGTTAATATGAAATTTTGTGCATTTGTCATTTTGTTTACCTAGATGTTTTTCAGTAAATCTAACTATCTATCTGATCCTTTATTATGATGATTCACAAAGCCCCTGTAATAACAACACTTATTCTTCATTAGTCATATGGATGCACTATATATAAGTGCATTTTAAATGTCAGACTTGCCCATACAAGCCACCTTTTTTCTTCCTAGGCCACCCTACTGAAATTCAGTGGCAAGTCATAAAATATCATGGTATGGTTTTTATGACCAAGAGTTTTAGAAGAAGAATTTTAAAAAGCACAGCTGCTGGTCATAAAAAAGCCTGACCATGATCTCATTTGTTGTACTGTATGGTTGGATTGTGTTTTCTACACCTTAATACATACATTGGGTGCTATGTGTATTATTGTTTATCTGGCTCCTCTTTTCTTTTATTACTTCCATTTTGCTATTTTACTCTCTTAACATTTAAGCTACCTTGAGGTGGCCTACAAGCCAATCAATCAATCAATCAATCCATGACACTGTTATGCTCCCCTGTAGTCTAATTTGTAGTCCAATTTCTGCTTCTATTTTATTGTCTGTAGTCTAATATTTGGTTCCATGTTATGTCAAAGCCAAAAATCTAGCTGAAATACTTTTGTTGAAGAGGGTGAATGACTACCATGTGCAACAAATTATCAGTACCTCCTAGAATAACCTTCAGCTTTAGGTAGCAACTCCATTATTTTGCCTCTAAGATCAATGGTATTTGACTTTCCTTCCTTCACTGACCTGTGACAGAGGTCTCCCAGGCCATCCAGTGGCTGAACTACTCCAGTAGATGATTCTCCATGTGTGATGAAAAATAAAAAGGGTGCATGCTGCCTCAAGCCCTAAGTGGCACATCAAGAGAAAAAGAAAAAATCATGCAAAACAAAAAACAAGGCAATAGCATGTTTCTAGTAAGTAGGAAGCTGAATTCCTATGAGGTGTCCCTGGTATATCCAAATGGAAGAAAGAATGAAATCATTTCAGTAAACAATATACTGTTGGTATTTGCCCACCACTCACCCTTTCTATTTCTTCTAGAGTAAAATATTCTCCTGGAGTCTTTACCAACTGATGTACTTCAGCTCCTATAAAGAGGAAATGATATATTTCTTAAACATAATAATAACATGGAATTAAAAGCAAAGAAAGAAGCAGCTCTCAAAACTTCAGAAAAACATTAACATGTAGTATGAAATAAGTAAAGAATTCATGGGTTTCATATCACATTACAAAATGTCAACAAATCCCCTCATTTTACTGGGATCCACTTTATGAAATGTGAAATAAGAGAGATTGTCTGTTTAATATCAGGTTGGATTTTCCTGACCAAAAATCTTTTTCTTAAATAGTGCGCATCAGATGTGCATGCTAATGTGGCTAATTAACACAAAATATTTCTTGGCAAACCTTGCAAATTTGTGCTTAGAATGCTTGGATTGGACAATATCAACACAGCCAGATTATATTACTGGTTCAATCCACTAATTGTGTGATTCGGCCTTTGAGAGTAAGAACTTGGATTGGATTAGTATTCCTGATGGAGTGACAGGAAGACTAGAGTCACTTCTCATTTCAGTAGCATAGCACAACCAACCGCTTTAGAGTCACTGTTTGCTGTGAGTTATATATTAACTTGAATACATAGCACTTGCCTGTCAAAGTCCAGCTAGATTCCATGGGACCTTCCAACATATGCTTTCATTAAACGTGGGTTTGGGAAAAAAGCATTTAATTATTAAAATGTCTCACTGATTATTAAAAAAGCAAAGGGACTTTTTTCTGAATTAGGAAAGCCGTATAGTCTTAATCTTCCTGTTACTTCATCAGGAATGCTAATCCAGTCCAGGTTCTTACTCATAAAGGCTGAATCACACAATCAGTGGATTGAACCAGTAATGCAGTTTTTAAAAATAGACTATTATTTCATCTGTTTCAGAATTAAGTACACTGATCAGCAGCAGTTCTCCAGGATTTTAAACAGGAATCTATCCTAGATGAGATTTGACATTGGTACTTTTTGGAAGCAAGTGCATGTGCAGGCACTACACCACTGAAACTTAATAGATTTATGGTTAAATCTATTAATGGATTTTAAAAATAGAGTTGGGTATCACTGATCAAGATCCTGGCATGGAGGAGGAGAGGGATTTAACTGTTTGCCCTCTGCTGTGATCCCAGTTCAGATTATTACATTTGTGGACCTCTCCTCCATCAGAAGAACTGATCCAATTCAAGGCAATGGGAGTTTCTTCCAGTGCAAATTGCAAGCATGGGCTTTTGACATGGGTCTGGGATTCAGTCCTATCTTTTGCATCAATATACTGGTTAGTTTGTGTTCTGTGCTTTTTTAATAGCTCATTTAAATTGTTCATGCAACTGGTAACTGTGAGAATGGCCTCTAGGGCAGTTTGACCCTTACCCTGCCAAACCCAGATTATTCCAAAAGAAGAACTAGGGTTATGTTAATATATTACAGGAAAACAGTGTAATAATATACCAATTACTGATATTGTGAAGTGATTAACATTCTCATTCTAGGTACTGGTTAAAAGTGTTCTGCCCCATTTAAAATTTTATTACATTACACTAGGATAATTCTGTGAGATTTTTCTTGTTTTGCATGCATATGATATATGTTCTTTTGGTTGTAAATTGCCCAGAGCCCCCTTTTTGGGGGAGATGGCCGGTGATGGAACTTTGAAAAATAAATACATAAATAAATATTGCTGTTTGTGCTTCATGCATGCCAGCCTGTAATCTTTAATCCTAATCTTCCCCAGCTATAAAGGAGATGCAGTCCAGTGTACCTTCAAGACAAAGTTGGAGAAAATTGTTTTAGTCTATGAATTTTTATGCCACAATATACCTCTTATTAATTACTCTGACATTGTTTGGGTCCACACACAAAGTTAGCCATGATTTGTTTTAACCATGGTTTACTGAATAAGTCATTATCTGGTTCATTCTTAAAATAATAAAATAAAATAATAAAATAATATAAAATTATTTTATTTAATAAAATAATAAATAATAAACATTATTTATAAGATAAAATAATGCTTAAAATAAAACCAAATTATTGCTTAGCTGATGTGTATGAACCCCAGCCATTTTTTAGAATTTGATCCACATTTAACTCAACACTTAACTGCATTGCTGTCTGCTTCAACATGAGATGTAACTAAAAATGACCTTCACAGTGAAAAGGAGATGAAGTAGCAATTTCATATCCTGGAGGTTTTCACCATTGTTACTTCCTGCAGAGCCTTTTAATGAAGAAGCTGTTCAGCTTCATACCTACCCTTAATGCTCTGCTCATTGAGATTTACATGGGACAAATGATAGTTTATATGAAGCAGCAACTTGTTCTTCTATAGGTGCAGTAAGATTGTAAAAACATAAATTGACACCACCGTACACATCAAGGGTGCAGAAACATTTTTCATAGGCTGGTTGTGAATAGAAGTCAATGGGGATTTAAGATTACAGCCTAAATTGCTGTAATGGTTGTGCTCTAAGATGGTAGCATAGCTGGGATCTCAGTGAGGGTAAATGACATGGTTCAATAGAAAAAGGGGGAAATTGTCAGTTTTCATCTACGCAGACTAGAAGTTGGCTATTAAATATAGAACAAGAGGGTCCCAAGTTCATACCAAGTCTTTTTGTGATGTCCGTTGCTCGTTCTCCCCAAAATCCATTCACAGCTACTAAGACTTTGTCTCCCTGTTCCACCATATTCAGGAAGGCGGCTTCCATTGCACAGTGGCCTGTGCCACTGATAGCCAGGGTAAGAGGGTTTTGGGTCTGGAATACATACTGGATTCCCACCTTGATCTCATCCATTATCTGAAAGAAAAAAGAAGTAATAAACCTTTCTCCCCTCAGGGTTAGTTGAGTGTATTTACATCTGAGAATGACATGCATAGGAGAAACCTATTAACGGCGGTATTCTGCTAACTAAAAGTGGCATATACTTGTTTTAAGAAAAAAGGCAACAGATAGAAGACACTGAACTATGGTCAAAATGCTGCTGAAATTATCCTGCATCAACTTTTTCCTGTCTAGTGCCATGTGAATCTCGGGAAACTGAACCAATACAGCATGGTCCATCTGTCTGTCTGTCTGTCTCTCAGATTTGTATGGCTGCCCATCTTAAAACACAACTCTGGATGGCTCACAACAACAACGATACTGTACTTCCTAGGAATCTCTGTAACAGTTATATTTTGCCCCTTCTCCACCTATATCTTGACAGAACAGGTAAGGTTTATATTAAGCTGCTTCTCTCAAACACAAAATATTCCCTTAGGGTTAGGGTTACGGCTCCTGTGTAGCTGCAATGAAAATAAGGCAACCAATGATGCAAACATGACTAAGCTGTTTTATTGATATGAGTTTTTGTAATTTTGCTGATCATTGACCTTAAAGACATACTGTAAAACAAAGAAGTTGAAAGAATTCTGAAATTGTGCTGCATCAGTTTCTTCAGACTAGTGCCCTCCAGCATGGCCAATTAAGGCAGCTGAATTCCACGACGAGGCTGGAGAAAAAGTTGAATTCCAAGACAAGGCTGGAAAAGTTGAGGTACAGTGTAACGACCCAACCTTATTCTTCACTCTGTACTTCTTTTCATCATAGAGCATATTTGTCGTTCTCACTTTATAACAAACAGTGATCCTGTTTTAGTATGAGCAGTGATGACAAATGTTAGAACTCAACCAAACTTACAATTGTGGTATGGTCAGAAGGGTGTCTGATGATTTAAGACCACATGAGTTTTCAAGACACATCAGTACAGGACACATCAACAACCCACGTTCCTTAAAAAGCTCCTAGCCAGATTATCTGAGAGATTTCTAACTTGAACTGTACATGCCTACTATTAAGCCTGAGACCACTGCCTTGAACAAACTAACCCTTTCCAGGCAACAGAACTGAAAGGGATTTTTTTCACTGACATATGGGAGAATGAAAATTGCAAGAACTCAACAGCGGTTGGTTGAATCACTTTAAAGAGCTGTTTTTTTCTGAAGATTTACAAACTGTTACTCAGCATATCAAAATTAAACAAAAGCACATGGGAGTGTTCTCAATAAAGCTCTGAAAAATTAAATATCAAAAAGTATCTCATTAAAAAAATCTAGCTGTTTCATTCGCCATTAGCTGGCTTCTGGCTTAATACAGTGAATAAAGTGAAATGTGGCACATACAAGGTTTATTAGATTTTTTAAAATAAAAATTAAAACAATTTAACATTGAGTAATTGAAACATCTGTCAGTGTGGTGTCTCAAGGATGACAAAGCAGAGAGTGGAAATTGATGGAGGAATCCTGGGTTACAGATCCCAGGAGAAGTTGGAAGCGGAGTCCTTACCTGAATCAACTCTTTGTGGAAATGTCCTATGAGCTGTTGGCTACTTGCAGACAAGATCCGTGGAGGAGAATTGGAAGGTCCGGCTCCTAGCAACAGTCTGTCTGGGACAGATAGTGGCTGTAGCAGAGATGCAGGGGGTGATATCCAATGTTTTTGAGAAGACATGGTACAGAAACTGTGAGTTACAACCACAGGCAGCCGAACACGACACCAACCTATTGCCTGCCGCACTAGGAACAAACTGCCCATTGCTGACCTTAAATAGAGGGGTTGTTACAGTCAAGCAAAATAAACAAATCTTAGATAAATGTTGCAGCACCTCCCTTTTCTCTAGACTTCTGAAAAATCTTCCAGTGCCTCACTGAGTGTTGAGCCTCTTTTGTTCTGTCACTGTTCTTCAAATTCCTGTTAATATACAGTAAATTCTGTTGAGAAACAGCAATGCCACTTCCAACCTACTTCTTGCCCTTCTGTTTTCTCCCAGAGAGCTCTGTTTTGGCTTCTCTGGCCTGAGAATTCTGCACCTGTTAAGAGCTGGAAAGTTAAATATCATGCAAACATACTTCTGCTTCTGATATTTTTTTGGGTTCTTTGGAATACTTAGGGAAGCCTTACTTAGACATTGCTTCCTTCACAATCAGAGAGAAGTAGAACTATTGGATCATTCTGCTGTTTCTGACTATGGTTTAAATCACTGAACCCAAAATAAAACCAATGAATTTTTTTTTAAATCCCCTTTGGAGTCCCTTAAGGGATCTTCTGTTAATAGTTTGCCAGAAGCAGAAAATTCAGGTTTAATAGAGGATTAACAAATAACTCTGCCTGTTTGCTTTTTCTGGCCTCAGAAGGACTAGCCTAAGGCATTTTTCTGCTTGAGATGAAACAGAAAATGTTGTATGCATGTGAGTACACATACACATAGACATATCCTTCAGGTCAAGTGCCCAGTAGTCATAGCCTACTTGAGCTACAGCATAATTTCCTGCCTATTCCATTCCCTGCCAGTAAAAGTACAACAATAATTTAAGTAACTACCATTTGTTGTTTTTTCAGCGCACCCTAACTCATCTGCCTGAAGTAACCACCAAACGATGCCTTGAGGTAGAGGCTGATCTTATCTCCAACAGATTTCCCTGATCTGGTTCTATCCAGATCTAGTGAACTTCAACCATATAATCTTTCAGCAGGCATGGCCATTGCCCAATTCCTGTGCATGGTATCCCTTGATATTGTGACCTTTCCTGGACACCAGAAAAAGGGCTCTAAAGTTTTTGGATATTTCCATTTTTGTTCCTGTGGTTTGGATTACATTCCTGTTCTAGTTTGGCTTTTATGATATATTCTGTGGTATTACGTTAGCAATGTATTTGCTGGACTCTTTATCTCTTTTCTTTTCTTTTTTTGCTACTTTGTTTTTCTTGTCTTTGATTTGCAGAATACATAGACACTTTGTGATGTCTTCAAGAAGTTTGATAAAGAAATAAATGTGTGCATAACTGGTTAAGTCATATCTCCATGTCCTCTTCCTTTGTCTTACCTCATTGTCTGCTTTCCCATTGGTGTTATTTTAGCAGTGTTTTTCAATATATTTTTAATTTCAACAAAAATGATTTTTCACCAACAGTTTTAAAATAATAACTGAACCATACTTGAATAAAAAGGGTTTTAAAAAAAATAAAGGGTTTTAAAAAACTGCTTAAGAAAGTTTAACTACTTTTTTTCCCCCATGGGTAGTTGGGCAGAACAAGCTAGAAGAGTATGAAAAGTTGGTTGAATTTTGGCATATAGTATTTTTCAAATATATGAAAGGATGAATGTGTTAGAACCAAGCTTGCCTCTGACTCAGAAAGTGAAACTAGTTCTGAGTCAGAGGCGGAACTGGAAACTTACTGGGCTGGAATTGGAAAAACGAAACTCCAGCCTGACTCAGCAGAGCGGGAAGAATCTACAACACTGATTGAGCGAGATTTGGAGGAGGATTTGAATATGCCAATCACCGCGTGAAGGAGAAGGCAGCCCAATTGGCTGCAGGAGACTCCAAGCACGCCAAAGATCGGGATAAAAGGCAGCTGCGCAGAGAGCGAGCTGCCAGAGACAACCGATCCTCTAAGCCTGCAGCTTCGGGAGAAGAGTCCTTACCGGTATCGGAGTCAGCGTCTGCGGCCAAAGAGGAACCAGCGTTTGAACTCCACTCTGAAGATGAATTGAATCCTGCATCTGCTGCCAGCGAGGAAACAGAGTTAGCCGCACCCAGTAGCTTTGCCTTGCTTCCAGCCGTGAAACTCCGTGATCTCCTCAGCAGTGTGGGCAAGCCTTGACGTTCCAGCACCACCATTTGCCTTCAGTCCTGTGCACCCATGCTTCGCATGCTCTGTTGCGTTCAGGAATTTCACACCTATCGTGTTCAGGATCTGGTTGCCAGCTTAGTCTGGGGCTTCCAGCTGAGTCCAGCCAAGTTCCAAGTTTCAAGTCTTGCTCCCAGCCTTCAACCCAGAGAATCCAGCCAAGTCCGGGGCTTCCAGTCAAGTCCAGCCTAGTTCCAAGTCTCAGTCTCCAGTCCAGAGAATCCAGCCTAGTCCGGGGCTTCCAGCCAAGTCCAGCCTTGCTCCAGTTTCAAGCCTTGTCTTCAAGTCTTCAGTTCAGAGTACCCAGCCTAGTCTAGAACCCCCAGCAGAGTCTAACCTTGCTCTGAGTTTGAGTTCTGCTCCAAGTCTTCAGTTCAGGCCTGTCTGTTGTTCGTAGTCCTGATCCCAGATCTAGTGAGTCAGAGATTCAGCGTCAGGGTCGTTCCAGTACTGTTCCAGTTCGAGAACTGTTGCCTCCAGCCTTCATGTTCCAGTCAAATCTAGTCGGCCCAGCTGAGCTTGCTTAACCCAGTCTCGCATATCAGGGACTTAATTATTGTAAATAGTTATTTAATAAAGAATATTCTTTGAGAACCTGTCTGGTGCTTAGTCTGAACAGGACAGAATGAATGAATGAATAACTTGACCAGCATTTACAATAAAAGAAAGTAGTTTAATTCAACAATTCATTGACAAGAAAAAGGAAAACAATGAAGTAGTTAAACAGTATATCTAATTAATTTTTTTTGCGTAATTGTATAGCTTGATAAAAATATTTGGCCACCAGGTATGTGAGTGTAGGATCAGCATCCCTTAAAAAGAAATAAACATAAAATCTATCAGGATGACCCACAAATTTAGAAATGATTGGGGAGATCAAAGCACATCTTGGGGCATCATAGAAAGGACACTGTATGAGGACTCAGGCAAGCGTTTCTTCCTCCCTGGATCCACAAGGCCAAAGTCTCTGTGAATAAGGAGTCCCATGAACTCTTCCTGCCAGCAGTGCTGAAGGGAGGGCATCAAAGCGGGCTCTGGAAAAGTCCCATCTATATTTGCTTAAGGAAAGATTGTATAGATACCCTGCAGTAGAGGGTTTGCCGCTATCTGACATTTGGCAATAGAATTCAGGAGCACTGGTGATATCGTTTTGTTGATCCATGTCCCTAATCCTTTCTTTTGCTATTGATTTGGCCTTCTCCAGAATTAGTTGGCCTAAGTATTCAGGAGAGAGGCCAAGACTGCAAAGCTCTTTTATACAAGTACAGCGCCAATGAGATTGGTAGCTGTCTGCCAACAGCAAAGGCATCAGGCCTGTAGGCTTGGATATAATTTTGAGTCCTGAAGTTAAAATCCTAATCCAGGTCTGGGCCTTAATACTTGGCACGTTAGCTTCAAGCCTCAAAACTGCATTGGGGGTGCATTTTGGGGTACCAAACAAAGACCTAAGGAAATTTGATTGGATAATTTCATAAGCCCTTAGGTTTGTGTATGGTCCAAGTTGTATCCCATATAGTAGTTGGGCAACTGTTTTGGCCATAAACAGTTTAATTGCTGCTGGGATATAATTTGCCCCCTGTTGCCTGTAAAAATTAATTATTGCCTGTGAACTCTTCTGGGCAGTAGAAGTGGCATAGTTTACCTGGGCTGTTACTTACCTAGAGGCCTGAAGTACTATGCCCAGGTATTTAAAACATTTAACTTGTTCTAGTTCATGGGAGTTGATTGTCCACTTGTGCCTTTGTCTTTTATTAGAGAAAACTAGGACTTTAGATTTATCATAATTGATTATTAATTGCTCCTCATTACAGTAGGGTGCCAGGGTCCTTAGTGCCTGCTTCATGCCTATGGAAGACAAGGAGAGAAGAACTGCATCATCTGCAAAGAGAAGAACTAGGCGATGCCTGTTGGCCAATTTGGGTGCATGGATATCGACTCTCCAAAGAGATTTAATCAGAGAGTTGATATAAATGTTAAGAAGCAATGGTGCTAACATGCATCCTTGTTTCACCCCCTTAACAGTCTGTGTAAAATCAGAAAGTTCCCCTCCCTGGTTACATCTTACTCTTAGGCCGATTTTATTGTATAGCTTATGAATTAGGAGCAAGAGTCTTTTACCTATAGAGGATCTGCTCAGGATGTCCCAAAGTCTAACCCTTGAGATATTATCAAAAGCAGCCTTAAAATCAATAAAGGCTGCATATAGATTCAGACCAGAGTTGTTAGTATATTTGTCTGCCAGGTGCTGAAGCACCAAACAATGGTCCATAGTAGATTGTCCTGGCTGGAACCCTGCTTGCTCGGGGTCAGTTATTCCCTCGTCTGTTACCCAGGTTTGGAGTTTGGTGAATAAGTACCTGGCATATAATTTGCTAATGATGTTCAATAAACTAATTGGTCTATAGTTAGCTGGGTCATTTCTATCCCCCTTTTTATATAGGGGAACAATTATGGCTTCCCCTCAGTCCTCTGGAATTTTAGCTGTGTGGTTAATGTATGAAAATGGCGAGGCCAGTCCAGGAGTCCACCAGTTTGAATTGGATTTAATTAACTCAGGGAGGATGTGATCACTCCCAGGGGCTTTACCACACTTAAGCTGATGAATAAGATGTTTAACTTCCTTGCATGTGACTGGGGGCCACTGCGGTAGTGAGGACAAGGGTAAATCCATCACATAGGTGTTAGCATGCGGATAGCAGTAGAGGGTTCGGAAGTGATGTACTCAGATGCTTGAGGGAATACTACAGTGCACTTGTATGGTAACATTACGGGAACAATTAGTTATAATATGTCAGAATAGGGAAAGATTTTTTGACTTTGTAGCTTTGATTAACTGTGACCATTTTTTCTTCTGGGGTTGGGTTTTTTTCTATGAAAGGATGTTATACTTAAGGTCAAGACCTATTCTCTATCGTTCTGAAATGCAAGATGCAGAATAATGAATTTCAATTACAGGAACACAGATTCCAATCTCATGATCGGGGGAAAAAACTTTCTAACAATAAAAACAGTTTGACAGTGAGATCAAATACCCAGAATGGTGGTGTACTCCCTTTCACTGGAGGTGTTGAAGTAGAAGCTGGACAGTCATGTGCTTGGGATGCTTTTATCTGCATACCTGCATTGAGCTGAGGGTTGGTCCTAATGGTCTAAATGCCCCCTTTCAGCTATTTAATTCTATGTTGTAATCTTCAGCTCAAGCATAATGTGTGGATAGATTTAATATCCATAGTCTAGAATCACGTGAAGCGTATCAGCACCCTAAGAAGCATGACTCATTTTCCCCCCACCATGGTCTTTGAAGAAGTTAACAGGAGGAATGGGAATAGGAGGCCCTCCAGAGGCAACTGTTCCATTCCTAACCTTAAAATCATTCCAAAATCTGGAACCATGTCTGAAATTTTGCTGCTGAAATGCAGTCATTTTGCTGCCAAATTTCAGCAGTATAAATTCAGGGTGTTGATGGGGTGGGCTGTGGTCCTCAGATTTCTACCTCTGATATAGATAGTGTCAGCCCTTTGAGGTATACCAGACTAGGAAACCAAAGTTATGAATACTAATATTACTCTTATTATAAAGTTACAGTAACAGAATCTTGCAAGTCTGAATGTACCTCCCCCTTCCCTTCCTAGGGAGGGTCAAGCCTGAGTTGCTTTCTCAAATTACATTTCTGCTTTGGACTCAGATTTCTTTTATATGACTCTTGTATTGGTTGTAACTCTTCCTCCTGTTCCTCAGGTTATTCTCACTGCCCATTACAGATAACTGCTGAGACTACCTAGTCCACATCTGTGCTGTCTCTGGACATGGAAGTATCCTGGTATTTGTGAAGTTGGTAGGAACAAAAGGCAATTGATGGGAAGGAAATAGAAGTCCACTGCAGGTTACTGCAAATGAATTTTGGATCAGGTTGGTTGGTTGGTTGTCTGATATGATTTATTGCCTGCCCCCATCAACAAGGACTAGTGGTCTTTGAAAAGAATGCTAAAACCATGTTGATAAGCAGCCTCCTAAGATCTGACAACTGCTTTGGAAAAGCCAGTCAGGCATTATGCAGGCAGATACCTCTGCAGAAACCAGGAAGGAAGAGGGCCTGGCCAGAGCACCCTAATGTAACCAATAGAAGCTGGAACAATTCCAACTCCTACCAGCATCAGCAACCATGTCGTTGGCGAAGCATGCCAGATCAAATCCATGGCCAAAATGGAGTTGGGAAATGAGGGAAAACACTACTTTAAAAATGGCACAGTTAAGGATGAATTTAAGCTGTCCCAGCTATAGTCTGAGGATAGATGAAGGCAATGTCATGGCAGAAAAAATTTATAAGTCATGTTTGTGTTGTGGTTAGGGAGATGTAAAGAAGAGATCAATGCTGGTTTATGTAAATACAGTCTGTCTTCCCGGGGGTGACTAGATGATTTCTATCCATCCCTTCTTCATAGTTTTCCTTTTAAGTTTTTGTATTTTCAACAACAGTCTTTATGGGGTCATTAACCAGCACAAGGAAATTAGTATTCAAATATCCAAAACATCCAAAACCAAATTGACAACATCAGGGCAATCAGGAAAAGTACATAATTTTGGCTAAAAGACAATGTTAGATTGAAATGTGCTAATGGGCTTGCTTAGGCTACACATATACAACAACAGCAGCAGAAAAAGATTAAAATTAGCAGTCTAGGTAATATGAACTTTAAAATAGCAATATAAAATGCAAATAAAATACATATACATACATACATACACATACAAATACATTTACTTACAGTATCTATATATATAGTACATACATGCATATTTGTAAACAAAACAATACAATTATCCAAAAGGGATTTTAAAATTATAAACTTCTCTTACAGACACCTGTCAGACCTGGAAAGGATAAAGTATAATAGCTGATGTTTTATTTTCAGGAAGCAATTTAGATGTCAAACCTAATGCATGGTTCTCAGCATCCTTCCTTTTACTGGCATAGCTTCTAATTGTACTTCTGCTATTAAGCCATCTATGTTGTTACTGTTTAGTTTCTTACGCACTATGAACTCTTGCCAACTAATAACATTAATGACTAAATGCTTCAGCAAGTTATGTTGAAGTACAGCCCTGGCAGAGAGGAACACTGCCTCTGTCATAGCACAAGTTTTGTTTTCATGGATTTTCAAAAGAGAACGTAAATGATTCAGCATTATTTGGTTTCACATATACTGAATCAGTATTCTACAACCTGGCCATTGGGCTTTAAATCTGCTACTCTCTCTAATGAATGAAAAATGCAGATTTCTGAAAATACACATAGATCAGGCACATTACTGGATAAGCCACTTTGAATTAGATGTTGTTTAGGAAATCAAAAGGTCATTTTTGTTGTTTATTTGTTTAGTTGCTTCCGACTCTTCGTGACTTCATGGACCAGCCCACGCCAGAGCTTCCTGTCGGTCGTCAACACCCCCAGCTCCCCCAGGGACGAGTCTGTCACCTCTAGAATATCATCCATCCATCCTGCCCTTGGTCGGCCCCTCTTCCTTTTGCCTCCCACTCTCCCTAGCATCAGCATCTTCTCCAGGGTGTCCTGTCTTCTCATTATGTGGCCAAAGTATTTCAGTTTTGCCTTTAATATCGTTACCTCAAGTGAGCAGTCTGGCTTTATTTCCTGGAGTATGGACTGGTTTGATCTTGCAGTCCAAGGCACTCTCAGAATTTTCCTCCAACACCACAGTTCCAAAGCATCTATTTTCCTTCTCTCAGCCTTCCTTATGGTCCAGCTCCCGCAGGACCATAAGGTCATACTTCGGATGAAAATCTTTCATCAAAAGAACCTGCTTTTTCTAGTACCTTTTTTAGCTGCAGGATACATTTGGAATTTTTAGATGGAATTTTACCAAAAATCTCACTAATGGTTGCTGAGGTTTCTTTGTGATTACAAAATAGCAACTGGGGGAGACTTAAACAGTTATACCACAATGCTACTCATTACCCACTATAAATTAAGCTCAACTTAATATACATATACTAACATGGACTAATGGTTCATAGAATATCCTGACTTTCAAGCATATAATATATATGTGTTATGCGAGTTACTGCTTCTGGTGCTGTGTGTGTTTATATGTAGCTTTGTTATGGCTGATGTATTTTCTGATGTGTTTAACTCATTAGTTTTCCAGAGCTGCTTGGCAAGTGGGTAGCTACAGTATATAAATAAAAATCTTGTGTGCGTACAATGTGAGTTATGCTACCTCTGATAATTAAGTAAATTCAGACACATAGTACTTCAGGTTGAAATAGTACAAGCAAAAAAATCACTTAGGTCCTTCTTTGTTTTTTCGTGTTCTTTATTATCTCATTCACAATGCTAAAAAGCAAGAAAGGATAAGTTTTGGCCAAGGCAGATGCTGAATCAGGAATTTGTCTTCTTCTATGCCATTGTCTCATATTCTTGTCTTATCAGCTAGAGCTGTTGATTATATTTCATTTATTCAGTGGTTGAGGGAAGGGGGAGGGGGCAGAGAACAGGAATTTCTGCTGCAGCTTTCATTTGTGATTACAAACTGTGTTTAATCAGTTGATTTTTTGTGTGTTTTTCATCCACTATACTTTCCCCAAACCAATTGATTAGCTTGTTTTGCTGTTACATCTAGATCTGTCCATTTTGACAGCAAGTTCCTCATTCCACAATCGTCCTTCCTAATAGTATGGTAAGACAACTCTTGAGGGCATCTTTTTCTCAGGCACAACCAGGTCACCTTGTGCTGTGGGTGCAAATTTTCCATTCAAATAAACTAGCCTGCCACGTATGAGAGTCGCAAACACTTTACCATACAGTTGAAACCCCATGTATGGAGTCAGCTAATGTGAAAGGAAAAAGAGAGAGGGAGGGGGAAATAAGGATAATATAAGTGGAAAAGTCAAAATCCTGGACCAGATATTTCTAATTCATCTGTAGAAGATACCAACAAGACAAGGCAAGCCAATGGCTTAGCATAATGGAAAATTCCAAAATAAGAATTTGTCTAACCAGAAGAGGAACATACAAGTAACAGAAGGAAACAAAAGAGGAACATATGGCCCTCCAAATATTATTGAACTCCCACTATCTATCACAGTTGCTAATGTTGGGTTGGAGCTCCTGGGAGTTGTAGAACAGCAGCATTTGAATGGCCACTAGATCTAAATATGTGAACTGATTCATACTCTTCAGCAGGAAGATGAAACCTGGGCAGGATACAATACATTCCCAGTTGCATATTACCTCTTTCAAGCAATACCCCTTTGCTTGAAGAGTGCAAATTCTTAAAGGGGGAGCAGATCAGCTTGTAGGTTCAGGCGTGTGTTTTAAATATCTTTCTTTCTGATGCTGAAGTGGGTGGGTATGAAGATACATAGGGGTTTCCCCCCCTGTTTTTAAAGGATAATTTTGGTTTTAAAAACTTAAGTGTTTTAAGCATATTTGAAGTTTTAAGGTTATGTAAGGTTTTAAATAATATTTTCTTTAAACTATTTTTTATTTTTGTCTTTCTGTTTTCTGCTTTAAAAAAATGGAAAAGCATTCTTCCCATTTTTAGCAAGAGCCCATCAAATTTCAGTGGTGCAGAACTGGGGCCCTAGGAGGTACAGAAAAGTAGTTTGGGGCCATAGGACTATCCACTCCTACTTTAAATAGTGAAATCCCTGAAGGAGAGTATTCTTCCTCTTTCTACGATCTCCTGTCTAGTGCACTTCTTATGCCACTGGGTAGGTGCAATGGAATAGGAGATACCTCCCTCTTCTAACAAAATCAGGCTTGTGGCTTGAGTTCTATAGGCTCATGAACATTATACTCAGTTTCAGTTCAGAAACAAGCTGCAGTTACTCAGGTAGTGATACAACAATCTGAATTCTGCAAATCCATCCTTTTTTATTGATAATTTAAGATACCAGATGTAAAACTGATTTTGACCTCTTCTGTATAAATGTATGTAATTGCTAGTGTATTTTAGGATTAATGCCTAAATGAAGCAATCCCTCTGACATAGTGACTTCTGACCTGAAAGAGATAAAGACTAAATAGTCTGTAAATAATAGAGCTTGGAAAATAACAAGGAGAACTAAAGGTATGTGGCCATGCTTATTAAAGACAAAAGCATTTAGGGAATTGCCCAGCAAGGACCCTGGGAGTTGGGAGCAGTGGGAGAATATTGAAAATATGAGGTTTTCCCATACCTTATGCTTGTGATGAATTATGTCTTTATTCACCTGGAAAACAGTACAGAAAATCTCTGCAGTACAAGTGAGTTTTGGAAGTGTTACTATATTTAAAATATTTCCCCCATCCCAATATTCTTTGCTGTATCAGAGAGAATGGGAATGTCTTAACTTTTGCTTTCTTGGAGGTTCTGAGATTTGGATTCCCATAGTTACAAACATTCAAAGAAAAGCAATGCCAGAATTACTGGCAATCTAATGACTGAAAATTAATGGTGTCAAGGCTATTTTTTAATAAGTATTAACATAATTCAAGCATTTTTTGGTGCAACTGTTATCTTGTAATGCTTTTTATACTGGGAACTTTCAAAACCTAATGACTATTTGCACTGTTCTCCCATAAATGTGGCAAATTTGATTCTCAGCTGGGTATTATATAATTTGCAAGTTTTCTAGAATGACAGCATTTGTTCCTTATACTCTTTTCCTTATAAATACCCTTTTTTGTTTCTGTGTTTGGCCCCAAGGTAACTCTCAAAGTATTATTACTTCTCCTTTATGTGGCTGAATCAGTACAAACTTATTCTAATTTATAAAACAGTTGAGAAAATCACCTGTATCAGTCACATCAACAGTAACTATAGATCAGTTTAAACAACCAGTAATTAATTGAAGTTACAGGCATAAAATAGTGATGAAGAAAAATACATAAAACAAATTGTAGCAAAACCAAATAAAATAATATCAATTATTAAATGGATATAAGTAATTCAAAATGAAATAAATAATGAACTTTTCAACCAAATGCTCTTCAGAAAAGTTCTGTCTTTAGTAGCTTCCAGAGCATTAGAGTGAAATTCTCTTTCATCATTACCTTAAATTGTCTCTCTGGATTCCAGATCACCAGGTCTGCATCCATCCCTGGACTAAGAGAACCTTTGCAGTGTTCCAGCCTACTCAAAATGGCAGGATTTTTGCACATTAGTTTCACTATTTCATGGAAGGAGAACCCTTGGGATTTTGCAGAGGTCCAGAAGAGTGGAAGACCTGCGTGATTTTCAGTCAAGATTAGGGAGAAATATATTTTCAGATCTTGTAGAACTCTGGTTTTACTCAGTTCCCATCCTATTTCCATGTAAAGTCACTTATGATGATACGTTGATCTACCGAAGGTTTCGTTAGGAAAGTTGTGCAATGAACAATTGAAAATACTTAATAGGAAATAATTAACACTTGGTAGTGTTAAGAAAAATATGAATTTTGACTGGAATAAAGAGAAGGCATAACAAAGATTTTCGCTATTAATTCTGAACAACTGATTCAAATAAGTCCATGGCATAAGATAAAAGATTATGCAAGCAACTGTGTTATTTAAGGATAATGAATAATGTCCTTACTTTTTTTTATTTGTCAATTAATAAGCAAAAAATATTGTATAAAATCTACAGTTGTCTAGAAGGTACAGTGTTAAATATATAAATTAGAAATAGAAGATGTTTCTTCTCAAAGATATGATTCAAGATTAAGTTAATTATTGACTCTGAAAGATAGGTAGTTGAGGGTATTTTTTAATGTTTCAATCTAAAGATATGGGGTTAAGATTATAAGGCTAATTAACATCAGTTCAGTTAATATGAATCAATTACAATATGTGGTCATCTTTGTACAAAAATGATGTAAATGATATAATTTTGGAATTGTATTTTTTGTAACATCTAGAAGCTCATTAGATGTCTATAACTAGCAGCAGTTTAGCTTTTTCAGAGCTGGGTAAGATTATATTTGCTGTGATAATCAGATAATGATTTTATGAAAACTGTATGATTAACTGATAAGATTTCTTTAATAATATGAAAACCCAACCTTCACTTTAAAAGCAATGTGTTGAATCCAAAGTTGATTCTCCATGTATAGTAAAGTTCCTTCCATTGATGAGTGGAACTGGGATCCAACAAAACCTCCCACTTGAAGGGGGGGAGTGAAGTGTAATTTCTATTGACCCCTCCTTTGTCTTCTTATTCCAGAACCACCATACACTCTTTTGGAAAGTTCCCCAACCCCCAGGGTATATTTTTAGTGGAAGTTGCAGGGAAGTTAGAGAAGAGATAAAGTCTGGCTCTCTTTTCCAATGGGATCATTTAATTTGCAAAGTTCTATGGCACACTTAAATCTAACTCAATGAATTTAATTTACACAGTGAAAAACTAAACTATTTGTAATATGAGGAAAGTACAGAACATCACAGTCAATAGCTTTTTAAAGTAATATTTGAAGAATCAAATTAACTTTTACTATACAATTTTAAAAGAGTTGTAAATGGGTTCCTTTAAGATTACACTTCAGGTTAACTTCTTTAGAATCTTTTGTCAACTCTCACAGCAAGTGCTAATAACATATACTACAAATCTGTAGGCTACAAATACTACATAAGATTTAAATACTATTTAAGGAGCATAATAACATATACTACAATTGCAAGATACAAATCTTTGCCTTTCCTAGTAATAGGTATCTATTCCCAAACCTGCCACTGTGGCAGGGAAAGGATTTCCTTGGGCTGGGTCTGCAAGCTTCTCTCAGACTGTTCTTCTATCCAGACTTCTCCAAATTGCTCTTTCTTCAGCTCCTTCTTTCAGAATTTAAACTAGGAAGTGGTGCCCTGTTACCATTCTTTGCATAACAGTTCTAACACCCAGCCGTCACTCAGATGTGATCAATTAAGACAACTGATCACTTCTAACTGACCGTGAAGAAGTTGTTATATTTACAGATTGAAATCATTCTACCACATTTTCTCTAGGCAATCCAAAGCTACCTTTATGTTTTTCACCTTGCCCTCAAAGGCTGTAGAATCTCTGTATTCTTTCACATAGAATTAGACAAAGCAATATTTTCAACTTGACAAACAGCCTCCCTTCCCAATGTTCTGAAAATAAACCAAACTGCACTACATGAAAGAATAGTGTGATTTCTTATATGAAACCTTCCTATAATCTAGGGCCATGCAGTGAGTCTTTTTTCCCCCTTTCTTTGCCACATCTTCTCATGGAATGAACAAGACAAAAGAACAGCATATAATACACAGTTATTACAAACACCTTACCAAATTGTAGTGAGGCAATCCCTGACCGAGCCTTAAAGAAATCCCCGCTGTCCAAATCCTTCAAGCCTTGATAACAAGGTCTATGAGCAGAGACAACCATGTCTATCTGTCCTACTTTTAAAGCTGCCCATAACTGTTCCTAGAGAAATGGGAAAAAGAGAGAAGTTTATATCAAAGAACTATTTATATTTGGACAAGAAGTAGTAATTGAACGATTGAAGTAACACTGTCAGTTAATCCAGGACTAATTTACAGAGAGATATTTCTGCAGAGTGGTAATTCAACCTGGCCTTGCAATCTGCCCTAGCTGTAGCTTCTGGACCAAACAAAGGATAGCCAATACAAAACACATTACAGTAATCTAAACATGGAGTTATCAGCATGTGAACAACTGTATTTAGGCTGCCCCTGTCCAAGAAATAGTACAGTTGATGAGACTAACTCTAGAAGTACCCCCAGCTGCATATCTAGCAGAGGTAAACTCCCTGTTCGTGTACCTGGGAACCGTCATCCCCCATGCCTTCCCTGACAAAGTTTCAGTCTTGTCAGGATTCAATCTCAGCCCTCATTCATCTTATCACTGAACCCAGACATTTGCTTAGAATATACACAGCCTCTCCTGATTCAGAGAAATAGAGTTGAGATTTAGTTGCATAGTCATCTCCCGACAGCTACTCCTGACAGTTTCATAAGGATGTTAGCTAAGTTTGGGTCCAAATAGTGTTTTGTAGCACCCCACAGCATAGCTGTCTGGGTGTAGAGGCACAGTCACTCAATACTACTCTCAAACACTATTCTTGCAAGTAGGAATGAAACCGCTGTAACAGAGTGCCCCAATTCTCCTACTCACAGAGATGATCCAGGAGAATTCCATAGTCAGAAAAAGTCACTAAGAGATCAAGCAAGATCACAAGAGTCACAACCCCCCCCCCTTTTCTGCAGGAGATCACCTATCAGGGCAACTGTGGCTGATATTGTCTGAAAACCAGGAGTGGACTCAGACCAAAAGGAGTCCAAATAATCAGTGTACTTATGGAACGTCTACAATAATAAATCTGTTGATGCACTTTTTTGATTTTTTAAAAATGATTTGCTTCTTGTTATCTAACCAAGACACATATGGCCCCTAGCAAGGTTCTTCTCTTGATATTGCAGCTTGCAAAATTTGACATGCCTTTGTTAAGACAAATGCTACTGTTTGTTCTAAAGCTCATTTGGTGTAACTGTTTTGCTTTATTAACTTGCAATGTATATTTTTCATTTACAGATCCAAACATTATACATACTTCCATCTATAGATCTTAATTAGCTCTGCATTTTTACTTGAGTATTTTATTTGCTTTATGAAATACAGTTGAAGTTGTTTGCACTATGACTTTAAATCATGATAATCATGGTTAAAAAATAATAGATAGGACAGGGCTGACTTTTCCTATTTTTTACTGTCAGTATTTTTGATTGCAATCAGTATTAAATATGTTAAATAAATTTCTGATGTGAAATTCCCAGAGTTACTTGGGCAATTGAGAAAAGGGAAATAAATAAATAAGCTTTAAATGTCACTATCAAAGTTAATTATCTAAATGTACAGACCTATCAAGGTGAAGCAGAGCTGTTTTACCTCATTGCTTTATCCTCTGTGCAGTAGAGGGCAGATGGAATTCATTCCATATAGATTTGCATTTTGTATTAGTTATTAATTACTAGATAATACAACTCATTAACTTAAGAATAGATTTAATTAAACACTGATTAGTTTCATTGCAGTCATAAGTACATCTCTCTGACTGCACAGTGTACAAATAATTTCAATTTTCTATTCTGGTTTTTCAGGAAAATGTTCATTCTTACTGTTGTTACAGATAACAGTCATATTTGTTTTGTTGTTGTTTATTTGTTCAGTCGCTTCCGACTCTTTGTAACTTCATGGACCAGCCCACACCAGAGCTTCCTGTCGGTCATCATATTTGTTTACTACTGTAAATTCCTCATCCAAAATATTTTCTTTTCTTTTCTACCTTTCGTAAGTTTATCATTTCTTATAGACATCATGAGCCCTCACCTGGTTGACTTTCCCTCTGATGGGAGGACAGCATTTGTAGTATGTTCCTCCTGGAGGAATGCATTCAGATGTCAGGCTGAGGTAGTTTAGAGTAGTTTCTACAGTGATTGGTGCCCCCTTTTGACGAGCATCATTGATGATGGGCAAAGCTTGAGCAGAGGAGAGATTAAGAATGTGGCATGGTACCCTGTAGGGTTGAAAGTGTTTGCTGAGTAAACTGTTATTGATCACAGTTTGGGCCAATCACTTCAGTTTTCTAGGACTGAAAGAGAATAGTTGTATAGGAAGTGTATGGCCAAAATATTCTAGAAATAGGAGTGACATGTATTATAGAGCAAATAGAGCAAATTTGTTATATGTAAAAAAATCACTTTCCAAATTTCTTTTCAGAAATGCTAAAATCTAAGATTTGTTTGGCTTTTGTGTGTGGCAGAGTTTTTAATCATCTGTCACTAATGCTACTGTGACTGAGCTTTTTTTTTTTTAATCTATTCAATCGTGTCCAATTCTTGGAGACTGCCTGGACAAGTCCCTGAAGTTTTCTTGGCAAGGTTTTTCAGAAGTGGTTTGCCCTTGCCTCCTCCCTAGGGCTGAGAGAGAGTGACTGGCCCAAGGTCACCCAGCTGGCTTTGCACCTAAGGCAGGACCAGAACTCACGGTCTCCCGGTTTCTAGTCCAGTGCCTTAACACCAGACTG
Source organism: Candoia aspera (assembly GCF_035149785.1). NCBI lineage: Eukaryota > Metazoa > Chordata > Lepidosauria > Squamata > Candoiidae > Candoia > Candoia aspera. Next base: position 43,009,483 of record NC_086158.1, read on the forward strand.
GCTCGCAATACTATAAAGGGCCAGTTAAGTTTGTCACCATTTGTGCAATTAGCAATTGCAGGAAAGGCTCTTTACAAATGCAAGTAGAGGCCACCTCAAATTTATTATGGAAGTGGCCTAATTTTAATTCATTATTTCTCACTGCAGTCCCTTTTTTTAAAATCAGTTCGATTGTGTCTGATTCTTGGAGACTGCCTGGACAAGTCCCTGCAGTTTTCTTGGCAAGGTTTTTCAGAAGTAGTTTGCCATATGGCTCATGTCTTTGGTGCCTGTTACATGCATCTGAGGGGGAAAAAAAGCTCCTATGTGCTCCAATTACGTGAATAGTGACTTTCCCTTTGTATTGCTTTGGCACTAAAACACAATCAAAGAATAAAAAATCAGAATGAGGCTGGTTACAGTGTTATTGCCTCACTTGTACTGGAGGCAGAGTTCAGCAATGGTGAGAGCGGCCTCCACTTCCATGGAATCAGGACGCAAGCCCAAGAAGGCACTGTATTCTGCAGTATCCACAGCATCTGTGCAGGCAGAGGAAAAGGAAGCAAACATAAAGCATTAATAGTTATTCTAAAAAATATATAAGGCTGGTGCATGAAGCCAGGAAGGAGGAGAGAGAGCATATCCTACTTTGTCAGTGCAAGGAAACCAGCCAGCCTCCAGAAGTATTCAGTCCAGCCCAGCTGGCCTCCATGTAAGCCCTGTCCAACCCAGCAGTGCTGGGGGTCCTTATCTGTTGTATTAATTAGTAAGACAGAAGGAAGAATAGTTTTACCAGGACAGGAAGGAGAAAGGAGAGAAAAACAAGGAGGGAAGCTCCTTTTCATGCTTTTAATATTTCACGTTTTTAATATTTCTTCCTCTGAATCTCTCTTTCAAGCACACTCTAATTGTGGAGTGCCTAATAAGAAGACCAGGATGAATCCGGTTCAGGGCCATTTGGAAAGGGAATGGCTTACCTCACAACAAAAGATAAATTACCTAGCAATAAATGGTGAAGAAAGTCTATTTTTATGTAGGTAATAGCCTGATCCTTCAGCAAAGGATCGTTACCTTGTCGTGGTGTTGGAGCTTGAGCACCTCAATGATGCCATGAGCTAAACCGTGAAGGGCCACCCAAGACGGGAAGGTCATGACAGAGAGGTCAGACTAAATGCGATCCCTGGGGAAGGTAATGGCAACCCACCCCAGTATTCTTGCCGTGAAAACTAAATGGATCAGTACAACCAGAGATATGTCGGTATAGCATCGGAAGGTGAGACCCCCAGGTCGGAAGATGGTCAAAATGCTACTGGGGAGGAACAGAGGATGAGCTCAACTAGCCCCAGACGTGATGACGCAGCTAGCTCAAAGCCGAAAGGACGGCTAGCGGCCGACGGTGCTGGTGGTGAACGGCGAATCCGATGTTCTAAGGATCAACACACCATTGGAACCTGGAATGTAAGATCTATGAGCCAGGGCAAATTGGATGTGGTTATTGGTGAGATGTCAAGATTAAAGATAGACATTCTGGGCGTCAGTGAACTGAAATGGACTGGAATGGGCCACTTCACATCAAATGACCACCAGATCTACTACTGTGGACAAGAGGACCACAGAAGAAATGGAGTAGCCTTCATAATTAATAGTAAAGTGGCTAAAGCAGTGCTTGGATACAACCCAAAAAACGACAGAATGATCTCAATTCGAATTCAGGGCAAGCCATCTAACATCACAGTGATCCAAATATACGCCCCAACCACAAATGCTGAAGAAGCTGAAGTAGAGCAGTTCTATGAGGATCTGCAGCACCTACTGGACAACACGCCTAAAAGAGATGTTATTTTCATCACAGGAGACTGGAATGCTAAGGTGGGCAGTCAAATGACACCTCGAATTACAGGTAAGTATGGCCTGGGAGAACAAAATGAAGCAGGACATAGGCTGATAGAATTTTGCCAAGACAATTCACTCTGCATAACAAACACTCTCTTCCAACAACCTAAGAGACGGCTTTATACATGGACTTCACCAGATGGACAACACCGAAATCAGATTGATTACATCCTTTGCAGCCAAAGGTGGCGGACATCTGTACAGTCGGTAAAAACAAGGCCTGGAGCTGACTGTAGTTCAGATCACGAACTTCTTCTTGCACAATTTAGGATCAGACTAAAGAGATTAGGGAAGACCCACAGATCAGCTAGATATGAGCTCACTAATATTCCTAAGGAATATGCAGTGGAGGTGAAGAATAGATTTAAGGGACTGGACTTAGTAGATAGGGTCCCGGAAGAACTCTGGACAGAAGTTGGCAGCATTGTTCAGGAGGCAGCAACAAAATACATCCCAAAGAAAGAGAAAACCAAGAAGGCAAAATGGCTGTCTGCTGAGACACTAGAAGTAGCCCAAGAAAGAAGGAAAGCAAAAGGCAACAGTGATAGGGGGAGATATGCCCAATTAAATGCAAAATTCCAGAGGTTAGCCAGAAGAGATAAGGAATTATTTTTAAACAAGCAATGCGCGGAAGTGGAAGAAGACAATAGAATAGGAAGGACAAGAGACCTCTTCCAGAAAATTAGAAACATTGGAGGTAAATTCCAGGCAAAAATGGGTATGATCAAAAACAAAGATGGCAAGGACCTAACAGAAGAAGAAGAGATCAAGAAAAGGTGGCAAGAATATACAGAAGACCTGTATAGGAAGGATAACAATATCGGGGATAGCTTTGACGGTGTGGTCAGTGAGCTAGAGCCAGACATCCTGAAGAGTGAGGTTGAGTGGGCCTTAAGAAGCATTGCTAATAACAAGGCAACAGGAGACGACGGCATCCCAGCTGAACTGTTCAAAATCTTGCAAGATGATGCTGTCAAGGTAATGCATGCTATATGCCAGCAAATTTGGAAAACACAAGAATGGCCATCAGACTGGAAAAAATCAACTTATATCCCCATACCAAAAAAGGGAAACACTAAAGAATGTTCAAACTATCGAACAGTGGCACTCATTTCACATGCCAGTAAGGTAATGCTCAAGATCCTGCAAGGTAGACTTCAGCAGTTCATGGAGCGAGAATTGCCAGATGTACAAGCTGGGTTTAGAAAAGGCAGAGGAACTAGAGACCAAATTGCCAATATCCGCTGGATAATGGAAAAAGCCAGGGAGTTTCAGAAAAACATCTATTTCTGTTTTATTGACTATTCTAAAGCCTTTGACTGTGTGGACCATAACAAATTGTGGCAAGTTCTTAGTGGTATGGGGATACCAAGTCATCTTGTCTGCCTCCTGAAGAATCTGTATAACGACCAAGTAGCAACAGTAAGAACAGATCACGGAACAACAGACTGGTTTACGATTGGGAAAGGAGTACGGCAGGGCTGTATCCTCTCACCCTACCTATTCAACTTGTATGCAGAACACATCATGCGACAAGCTGGCCTTGAGGAATCCAAGGCTGGAGTTAAAATCTCTGGAAGAAACATTAACAATCTCAGATATGCAGATGATACCACTTTGATGGCTGAAAGCGAAGAGGAACTGAGGAGCCTTATGATGAAGGTGAAAGAAGAAAGTGCAAAAGCTGGTTTGCAGCTAAACCTCAAAAAAACCAAGATTATGGCAACCAGCTTGATTGATAACTGGCAAATAGAGGGAGAAAATGTAGAAGCAGTGAAAGACTTTGTATTCCTAGGTGCGAAGATTACTGCAGATGCTGACTGCAGTCAGGAAATCAGAAGACGCTTAATCCTTGGAAGAAGAGCAATGACAAATCTCGATAAAATAGTTAAGAGCAGAGACATCACGCTGACAACAAAGGCCCGCATAGTTAAAGCAATGGTGTTCCCCGTAGTAACATATGGGTGCGAGAGCTGGACCATAAGGAAGGCTGAGCGAAGGAAGATCGATGCTTTTGAACTGTGGTGTTGGAGGAAAATTCTGAGAGTGCCTTGGACTGCACGAAGATCAAACCAGTCCATCCTCCAGGAAATCAAGCCAGACTGCTCACTTGAGGGAATGATATTAAAGGTCAAACTGAAATACTTTGGCCACATAATGAGAAGACAGGACACCCTGGAGAAGATGCTGATGCTCGGGAGAGTGGAGGGCAAAAGGAAGAGGGGCCGACCAAGGGCAAGGTGGATGGATGATATTCTAGAGGTGACGGACTCGTCCCTGAGGGAGCTGGGGGTGTTGACGACCGACAGGAAGCTCTGGCGTGGGCTGGTCCATGAAGTCACGAAGAGTCGGAAGCGACTAAACGAATAAACAACAACAACAATAGCCTGATCAAAAGGCAGTTTTTAAGCATATAGCTAGGGACTGGCTACATGGAAAGATGGATGTATGGGGGTATGGTGTACATGGATGTGTGGTGTTTACAAATAGCTTTGGACTATCAACTTGGAGGTTGACCACACACATTTTTGTTTTGTTCCAACTCCCACCTGCAAAGGAATGTACCCCCCATCTTGCCACATGGATATGCCTATCAATGAGTTCTACACATAGTAACTGCTAGATCATACTCACTCAGGAGGACCCATCATTACCTCCTCTTTCCTCTTCTTTTTTAAAAAAACTGACCAACATTTAAAGCTCTCCCTTATGACCAAGTTAAAGTGCTATCTAGCCTTCTTTGAGCCAACAAAAATACCTGTTGTGTATCACTTAGGTTATTTCTGAACAGGGGTCTAGAAGAGTCCCAGACCCTTGTTCAAAAATAGTCCAAGTGGGGTCACAGGCATAGAGCACTTCTGTGCTTGCAATGTGTCAGTCAGACATCTTCGAAGGTATCTAAACTCTCCATTGCAGGCACCTGCCCAAACTTGCCCCACTATATTTTAAGGAGATGATTTACGTCCCACCCCCTGCCCTGCCCCACCACTTATCTGAGGAGAAACAAAGTCAGGGAATGCCTCCAGTCACTTTCCTTAATTTGTGCCTCATTAAAACTGTAAGGACAGAATCACTTGCCAGCCTTGATCCTGAGGTACAATAGGGCTCATCTGTCAAGGAAGGGTAATTTAGGCTAGCATATTTTTCTGGTGGTTCAAGGACTGGAAGACAGCTTATTAATATGGCCATGAGGAAGAACCCAGATTGCCTGCAAGACAATTCCAAGTATCTGAACACATTAGAATGTCCTTAATATTCTCCAGGGATACTCACAACTCTATACATGTCCCAAGGATGTTGTAACCATTTCTGGTGCAACTCAAATCTTCCTTTGTTCTTTGTCATAAAGAAACTGTTCTAAAAATATTGTGATTTCTAAACAATTCACTGCTTATACCTGCTGCCTCCTTGCAGTCTCCTGCCTTAACTGTCCTTTGATTGTGTTCATTCTTATTATGCACTTCTTTGTTAGTGCAAAGTAAGTTCTAAGCTAAGCAAACAATTAAGTTTGGAAGAAAACAAAGAGATGTTGACAGATTTGGGGTGGGTTGCAGTGTGAAGTGCAAAAAGAGGGCCAGATCCAGAAGCTGTCATGTGATAAATGAGGGTGGGTATAAGAAATGCACCCATGTTTTCTAGCAAATATATTAGATGTATACGAAAAAGGAACTATACTTACATACTATACTGTACTTACCCTCTTGGACAGGCATCCATTGACTTGGCTCCTGTTCTGCATGAAACTGGGTAAAGAGTCCCAAATAAAAAGAATTTTTAAAATCAAGTTTTTAAAAAGCTTTACAGAAGGTAGCAATGTAACAATACCTTCCCTTTTTAAAAAAAAACTGCTAGTTTGAAATAAGGATAACATGAAAAAAGGATAAAGTTATCAGAATAACATTATTCTGATTATAAGTTCATAAAATCACTTTCCTTTTGGCTGATTTACCCATACTGTTGTATTGTATTTGTAGGTCTTCTATGTTTTCTTGGCTTTCTTCACTTTCTTTCTTGCCATTCTTCTTTTCTTGCTTTTCTTCTTTTATCCTTCATTGTTTAATGGATTTTCTTCTCCCAGAAAATCCATTAAAGAATGAAGGACAAAAGCAGCTGCATTATGTCTTTTGTTTGTATGTATGACTATTTTAGAGAGCTAGTTTGATGTAATGGTTAAGGTACCAGGCTAGAATCGGAGACGGTTAGTTCTAGTCCCGCCTTAGGCACAAAGCCAGCTGGGTGACCTTGGGCCAGTCCCTTTCTCTCAGCCCTAGGAAGGAGGCAATGGCAAACCACTTATGAAATTTTACCATGAAAACTGCAGGGACCTGTCCAAGCAGTTGCTAGTAGTCAACCCAAAGACACACACTCTCTCTTTCTCTCTCTCTCTCTCTCTCTCTCTCATTCTCTCCCTCTCTCTTTCTCTCTCTCACACACACACATTACTATTTTATATTTCCCATCTTAAATCTATTTCTTTTGAAATAAGGAAAAAAATAGAAGCAGAACTGAAAAAATAAAGAACAGTTACTCATAGAAGATAATAACTGGACTATGTGTAAAATCCCATGTGTTTGCACAATAAAAACATTGTTTGGCCCTATCCTTGGAATTTTCTGTAACAGAGAATAGCATTTCAGTGAACCCTTCAGAAGCCCAGATCCCTACCAGAAGCACACAGTTTGTGTCTTGTAGTTCATTCATTGCTGCATGTAAATCATGCAGACTCAGATGGGAAAAATCCTCCACACCGGTGGCCATCAAGAAGCATTGAAATCCAGGCACACCGGCCTTCAGCATTGGTAGGAGTTCAGCCTAAGATAGGCAAGTTGAGAAAAAAGGGTTTAGAGTCCCCAGAAATATGAGATTAACAATATAGAAAGCATACTAATAAAATGAATGAGGCAGAACAATTACTAAAGTGTTTACTTCTGTTACCTTGCTATGTCCATAGGCATCCAGCTACCCTGAAAGCAAATCCAGTTATGAGTGGGCAAGTCCCCAAACTATCAGCCCCACATCTCAGAAAGATCACCTTATTACTGTCCAAGCATAGGCCATACTGGAATTCAAATATTTTAACTTGGAATTGAGATTTGGGCACCTTACACCAATACATATTTGGAATCAGCTGGAGCAGTTCAGATTCAGTGATTGTCATGGTTACTGTTCCAATGTTCCTGAAAAACATCGTAACGGGTTCCCATGCCAAGGGGCTGACACGAGTTGCTGTACGGGAGGGGGCTGCTCCTGTTCCTTGTACCAGGCTGCGATGCGAGGAGTGAAGAATGAGGAATGCATGTTTGGGTTATCTCGCCTTGTGGAGGACGTTTCCCACAGACCGGCAGGAACCGTTAGGGGCACCTGTGGGGCATGGAATTGTACTGGCTTTGGGGGGAGGGATTGGGAGTTGCTTGGGGATTTATTGGGAGACATCCCGCGCTTTTACTATTCTCAGCTTTGCTTGTGATCCTGCATACTATTCATTATTAAATCAGATATCCATGAAAGCCCTGTGTGAGACTGATGGTGATTTTGAATAGGCAATCATTACAGTGATTTAGAGTAAATCTTCATTTCCACCCTTTAAATTAATAATTCTCCAGCCAGATTTGAATGGGTATGGTAATCTCAGCTGTCAGGCTTCACAGCAGGGCTTGGCAGTTATTCATAAGAATCTAGACACTTAATTCCTTCTCCTGCACTTAACTTGATCTGGGAGAAAACTCTCATATACCACTCAGCTAGTTTAGAATCTTCATTGCACACAAGGGTGATATCTTAAACACAGCAGCTGATTGCCTTGCAGTGCAAAGAAGCCAGAGCTCTAGAGTATGAATTCTATTTTTTTCCTGCTTCCCCTCTAAGTTAATAGCCAGAACATCTGTGGAAGTCAAAGAAGTCAAGATGGCTGCTGCAACCATACAACCTCTTTTTACATAGATCAATCCATGTAAAAAAGGGCAGAACTTTGATTTGCTGATTATGGTCACCCTCAACTTCTTTGCCCCCCTCCTGGACACTTCTGGTTAACAGATACTTGACCAGTCTCTTGATGGACTTGGAAAGCATCTGAGATATGTTTACGTGCAGTTCTTTCTAACCTAGGAACTTCTGATTCCCACCTTGCCAGCTTTAACCCTTATGGTTCTCCTGTCCATTGAGCCCTTTTTCTTTTCTCCATGAAAAGATTATCATCTTTGTTCCCAGGCAATCCAGTGAAGGAAGCAGTCTTTGGACAGCCTGTTTAGTTTCAGAGCCTTAACTGCAAATGGATTAAAGCCTCTTTGATCTGATAAATTTGGTCTAGAACTTATCTCATACTCTAAGGAACTTGAATTAATTACTATGGGTTTTTTTTTGGTAATGCTATTTAACCAGGTCAAGCTACATTAATTTTAGAAGAGAGGATTTTAGATACAGAAGGTCAGTTGGAAGTAACTGTTTGCTCTGATGATGTATTTATAAATAAAGAATTTCCAAATTTCAAACCAACACTTATCTAGATCAAATCTCAACACCCACATTTAGAAGACTTCTAATGTTTGGCCCATTTCAAAGGATTCCCTTTGTGGCATGGCTGCCAAAGAAAGCATCACCCTTATCCTTCTTTACTGCAGGTCTAAAAGGACTTCTGTTTTCAATTGATCACTCCTTTCTTACTTTAATTTCCAGGGAAGTCTCACATGTTTTATTTGCACTATTTACTAGACGGCAATGGTAATTCTATTTCCTGAAACATCACAAAATTCTATTACATAGTATAATTTGTATTGCTGTAGATTGATTTCTACGGTACTTGTTTAGCTTTTTAGTTTTTACTGCTATTACTTTTTATATAGTGATATTTATAATATTTATAGCAATATTTATAATAATCATGTCACACAACTTTAAACTTTACTATATTGTACTATTTGCACTGCGGTACTAAAAGGTCATTAGAACCAAGGTTGTGTTTGCTTGTTATACTGTATAGACTTTATTATGCAATATGTTGACTACATCATTATATTAATTTATGTTTTGCCTTCCTGGTGATTCCAGGTAATAATCTGTCCAATTGATTCCAGCATTCTGTCCAAACATCTAAGCAGGATAGGAGGAAAATATTTCTCCCAACCCTACATAAAAGGAATGAGATACAGGAGTAGGCTTCAGTTATTTTCACTGAGAATTAAACAGAACAGAAGTCTAATTGCAATATGTGCCTGAAACACGTAGCAATCAGGAGAGAAGTGCAAAGATACACTATTCTTCCCCAATCTGCACTCATGATATTGTATGAAAAGAATTAGGCTAGAAAAGTATTTGGCTTACATACAAGTGAAGTGAAGAACTATTTCTGAATGACTGAGAATATGTAAAGGTCCTTGTCTACCCATCAATTTTACTCATACCAATCTGGAATTAGAAAATAACAATTTTCAAGTTAAAGAGGGTTTTTTTTCTGGTTTATCTTCAAACATACTGTCTTTTATTTAAGAAACAGCACTATTTCCTTTGCCCTTGAAATCTTCAGCCTGTGGAACAGAGGTGGCCACCAGAATTTTTGGATCCAGCCTGTGACCTCCTTTCTTTTTGCAGTGCAGTAATAATAATAATTGAATGGAATTCATTCATGGAATTCATTCATTCATTCCATCCATGGAATGGAATTCATATTCATTCATATTCATTCATGACCACTGGAAGAATTACATTGGAATACATTTATTTCTGGAATTCTCCCTCTTTTGTGTATGTGTATGTGTGTGTGTGTTGACAACTGTCCCTCCAAAGTATACTGTATATTGTAATACATGTGCACTGCTGAGTACAAACCTGATTTCCAGGAATTATGCCACCCCAGAAGGCAACGTCAATATGGCATTGGCCCTTGGCAAATTGGATTTTGGTATCAAGGGCAGATAAGGTTGTGGTTGTAGGATTGCAATGCCTGTTGGTGGGGTTAGAAGAGAGGATGATGTTACCTGAAAGCAATTTCTGGCCCAGTCAGTAAGGTACCATAATATGACTTATACACAGCACTAGGGGTGTGCTCAACTTGAGCCAGACTGAATCAATCTCTTTGCTTTTCTCTGCCTATGTTCACTTAATTCCCCGGGGAATTGATGGGCTCCCTCTAGTGGGAATATGCTGGGCTTTCATATCCTAACTTTCCTCTAAAATGTAAATGCAAATGCAGTGAAGGCATTTTGAGGGCAGATAATCAATTTTCTCTAAAAAGCTCAAAATACAACACAGCTCCATCTCATATTTTTATCAACTTAATAACGGTCCATAATTATGGGTCTGCAAAATACAAAAAGTCATACACTAACCTACAGATTGGATTTATACAACACTCTAGGCTAACATGTGGTGGCTAGTTTGTAAAAAACACATTAGTGAGTGATTGGCCAGTGAGCTTTGTAGCTAAATGTTGATTTGTACACAAGAGTTTCCATTTTAGTTTTGAATTTTCTTTTTCTAGTGCAATACCCTTGAATGGATAGGAAAGGCACAGCATAAATTTGTTAAATGCATTAAATAATGATTATGCCACAGTAGCTGGCAGTGCTATTTGTTTTTTTATGTGTGCGTGTGTGAATGATGTAATATAGGGTTTTTTTGTAGCCATTTACTTGGGAGTCCTGAAAAGAAAGACTTTTTTCTTTTGACTTTTGATGTGGAAATTGAAAATAAAAATATACCTTCCATTATATGAAGGCATAATTATCTTATCCTACAGCACCTTAATATGTCCAGTAGTTGGCACTGCAGGATCACTTTAGGAACTTTATGGCACACACACACACGCACACAAATTGCATTGCCAGAAGATTGCTTTTGGCCAGAATAGTTTCAGGGACAAATTCCAAAAAGATAGGCTATAGGCTATAGAAACTGCAAGGAGCTCATCTAATAATAAGAAAGCAAGAAAGATGCTGGGTAGTATCCTATGCACTATGAGCACAAGCATGCTGCTCATGCTGGAAAGATTCTTTTCCGAAATTCACCTTCCCAAAAATCTCTCCTGTGCTTGCATTAGGAGACTCTCAGGAAAAAAAAAAGCATCTTAAATATATGCATAACAACAGCTATAGTAGGACAAAAAATGGGAGAGGGTGTGTGTATATGTATGTATACACATACACATACACACGCACACACATATACATAAACACACACACACACATATATGCATATGCATATGTACAGTATACGCATATGCATATGCATACATACCAGTTTGATGCAGGGGTTAAGGTACAGGCTAGAAACCAGAAACTGAATTCTAGTCCTGCCTTAGGCACAAACCTAGCAAGGTGACCTTGGACCAGTCACTCTCTCCCAGCCCTAGGAAGAAGGCAATGGTAAACCACTTCTGTAAAACCTTGCCAAGAAAACTGCAGGGACTTGTCAAGGCAGTTGCAAGGAGTCAAAACTGACTTTGAAGACACACACACACATAAACTCATATTCAGAATCATTCTCATATACACTGTGCTTTTAAAGCAATGCAACAACAATATTGATTTGCATTCCAACTTGGAAGAGGAAAAATCTTCATTCCATTCTTCCAGCTCTCTGGTACCATACAATGGCATGTCAACAATGGTGGTGATCCCTCCTGCAGCTGCAGCCTTAGTCACACATGTAAATCCCTCACTTGCTGGGCATCCAGGCTCACAGATATGTACATGAGGGTCTATTATCCCGGGCATGACCACAAGGTCCCCAACATCGAGTATCTGTAGGCAGAAGAAGTCATTACAGAACACCTATTGATGCGGTCTTTAAAATGTTTGCCCCTAATGCAAGCAATTCATTCAAAACACCATGTTATCACTTAGCTTTTTAAACTGCTTTGGAAAGTTAACGAGAATTATGGCCAATATTCAATATAATCATAAACTGGGAAGCACACTAAATGTCTTGCACTGTTCTTAAACCCATTACAGTAGTTTTGTATTGGACTGCAGTTCACAATAATTAAAATGTCTAAGCTATTCCCTTTATGCTAAAGTTCCTTTTATGCTAATTTTTAATGACAAACCAGCTTCTGATTTTATTTGTAGATAATACCTTTTGCAAAGATCAAGATTGTTGCTGGAAAAAGAGACAGTTCAAGGGTAGAAAAGAATGGATGATTAATATTTACAGTGAATTATAATTTGCATGCATGAATAACTTCAGTAACTGCAATTGTTTGTCTTTTCAGCACCTCCTGGAAATGTATGGTCTTCGAGAGGGTGAGTTGCCTCATGTCATTCCTGATTAATTGGGGTATCATTGTGTTTTTATTTTTGGATGATCTCATTATCTAGTTTTCATTAACCTGCAAAACCATTCTCAGAGTTAGTTCCAAGTGTTTTAAATCAAATTAGGGAGGGTGGTATGACAACAAAAGATGCGCTATTACTCTGATATTACTAGCCTTGTTTTCATTAGAACTCTAGTTCCCCGCTATTTGGGAAGAGGGAATCTCCAGTTATTCAGTGCAAAAGTTGGTGCAGCATTCTGTTTCCACAGTGTCCAACCAGATACCTATAGAAAACCCACAAGCAGGACAGAAAATAGAGTACCGTAGTCTGCATCACAATTTCAGTTACTTAAAGACATCACCAAACTGTATTCTTATGATCTAATATCAAGTCCATTCATATTCTGAATCAAGAGATTCAGCACTACACAAGAATCGGTGTTGCCATTCATATCATTTTAAAAGGAAAACAAACAAATTCATGGAGGATAAGGTATCAATGGCAACAGATCACTGACTATATGTATATGTATATATGCATATACAGACACAGCTTGCTTTTCAATGCCAGTTGCTGAGGAATACAACTGGAGGGTGGTTTCCATGTATTTCCTCTTTATGCGTTTCCAAAGATATCTGTTTAGCCATTGTGAAAAATTATTGGACCAGATAGATCTTTACTTTTTACACGTAGGGCTCTTCTTAAATTTGTATAGCTAGCTGCTAGTACTGGTAATCTCACACTGATGACACATGGATGATTTTCATAAGAAAGAACCCATTGCTTTCCCCCCAAATTACTTCCTGTGATCCAAGCAGTGAGAAAAACTTGTGGGTAGTTCAAGAACAATTCACATACAGAAAAATATATGTCAATTATTAGTGGAAAAAATTTGGACAAGACAGTGTGGTATCAGCAGAGAGTAATCATAAAGGGTCATTGGCCCAAAAGTTAAAAGTTCAATCTGCAGGAGAGAGGCAAGGAAAAATCAAACAAATCCTTATCCTGCCCTTTGGCTGTAATGGTGAAGATGATGTGCAGTTTATTTCTGATTTAATGGCCATAAATCTAATCCTCAACTCTTTTACAGTGGAATCACAACAGCGTAACATTGGTGTGACTAAGTGGAGAATTAGCCTCAGAGATGTAGTATTAGGTATTGAGATATTCTCTTATTCAAATACTTGCCAAGTATGTATGTATGTATGTATGTATTTATTTATTTATAAATCATATTTATATGGCCACCAATCTCACAGAACGTGACTCTGGGTGGCATACAATAGTATATATATAATATAGTGCTCTGGTTTATATTTTACATTCACAGTAGGCTTGAAGTGTGGCTAGGAACAAGATGACCTCATCCAAACCTAGTAATGATCCTTCTAGGCTTTCCTTTTCCTGAACACCCTTAACACTCCCTTATGTTGTTGAGGATTTTCTTGGTCATAGTAACCCACATACCATATAATTTCTTTAAGTCTTATTGTGAGTCAAGTTCTTCGATAAATCTCTAGGGCTGCTAGTAGCAGTTAACAGTTGTTTTGTTCTCTTGCTGAGAACAATAGGAGAGAAAAAAATCAGAATCCAAGCTATATAAACATATGCTTTATCATTTCAGCACCAGGCCAAAGCATCTTTTATATTCTTATGCTTTTAAAAATTAAAATTAAAAAATGTTTGGATTTGTTTTTATGCTGCTTTTTGCATTTCTGATTGTGGACTGTATTTTTACCTTGTTTCTCTACTTTATTTGTAAATTATTCTGAAATGGTGTATTGAAGTATAGTATGGAAATCCATAAATAAATAGAATATAATACCAATTCATACCTTCTCAAGATTGGGTCTGGCCCAAATTCTCTTTGGCAAAACATCACTTATTTTGCCATCAAATATTACAATATCTGCTGGGCCAATGGAATTATCCAGTACCACTCTGTTGCTCCTGACAGTCATAATCTCTGACCCCACTTCCACTTTGGTTGGCCCTTTGTTAAAAATAAAAAAGGAGAATTTAGTAATAAAGAAAAACAAAGATACTTTCATTTCTTCTGAGGGTACTCTTTCTATTAAATACAAATGTATGCTAAAGTTTAGGCACTGTGGTGAAAGGTATATTTCAGTGAATCCCCAAGTGACCAAAAGCTGACACAGTCTTTACTTGGTATAAAATTAAACACAATGTCTTTCGGTAAATTTGTACTATTTATGTGCAGTTGTTTAAATATTCAAAGTAAGAAAACATTGAGAGGCAACAGGGATGAGACACTGATCTCTAAAAAGATCTGAGCCAGTTGCTCAAGCACTACACCTTTGGAAGCACCAGGAATAGTCACATTGTAAGAGCTTATTTTTCCTACCTCACCTCCCGCACCTAAAGAAACCTTTTCAATATGCTTTTCTGGACATCGCTAGAAGGTAGATTCTATTGAACTCCACACACAGAACAATTTTCCTTAAGTCGTACAGAGTCAATAGAATCAGTGGTCCATATGTTGCTACAAAGTTCTTAGTACTGATTTATTGATTGGTTATGTGCCATCCAGTGGATGTCAACTTTCAGTAATCATTTATTTATTTGTTTGTTTGTCAAATTTATATGGCTGCCCATCTCACCCAAAGTGACTGATTTTAAATAGTCAAGAATTGTTACTGGCAGTTAAGAATGGCTATGGATGCTACAGTGACATTCAGACCTGGTTCAATTCAATTCATTCAGTTTGGTATGGCTGCCCACTCCAGAAGACTCTGGGTGGCTTACAACGCCACCCCCCCCAAACAGTTAAAACAGTTAAAATCCACATAGGCAGTAAAACAACTAAAAGGACAAGCAGTACAAAAATATGAATGGGCCCTCAGTCCTGACTGTGCAATGCACTATGATTCTAACGCACTGACAAAATACTAATTTCTCTGCTGACTTCATCTCCCTCCGTCTAGACTCTTCAGTCCAGTACTGGAACACACCAGCCTTCTTTTGCCCAGTGGTTCCTCACTCACCTGTCTGGGTGACGCTGCTTTTCCTAGACATGTTATGTTGATGGTGAGGATCAAAACCCCTCGACTATTGCTGTCTGTTTGCTGGTTCAGATTGTTCAACCTCTTAGTGCACATTCACATAAAATACTACAAAGCAAAAATAGTTTCTAAACCACAATCCACAAGCCTGCTGTAAGTCTGCTCTTGACTGAAAGACTGGATATAAATTGTGTGAATAAAATAAATATATTCTACACCTTCTACTCTGAGACCTTGAAAGTTAGCGATTGTACTGATGGAGTTAATAATTAAGTGTTTGACCTCTTACAAACAGAAATTTAGCATTCTTCTATGAATGCCAAAAAAGAAAAAGAAAACAGTGGAGAGGTTTATAATTTTTTTTTAAATCAGCTGCCTGAAATACTTTAAGTACTGTTAAATTAAGAAGTTCCATGAGAGTTGTGTGCGGAAGATCACCATTCACTACAGCTCTCAAGAAACACCCGCAGGTAGTAATGGGAGTGCCATTGCTTATGTTGCTATTCTTTTCATAATTAAAAAGAAACTCTGGAAATGGATTTGGGGGGCTTAGCTTCCCTGTTTATCTTTGTTGACAAAGATAAATGATAGTGAAGTAGTAATGGTTAGTAACATGATCCTCTCAGAGTGTCCTGGTGGCTTAGATGGGATGGTGAGGAGCAACCTTGCCAGTTTAATTTGTTATCAGTCATATCCATATGGCATAATTTTGTGAATGTGCAGGTGGCAGCCATTTGCAGCTCAATTAAATAACAAGATCACAAGCATGCTTAACAGCTATCAAACAATGATAACATTAGGCACACATTTAGCTCTAGGTTTTCTACAGCAGCCAATCTTAGCTAAACCTGGCCCATCATTATTTTCTGAACTCTCCTCTGTGTTCTGCAGTTAAAAGAGGTCTCTTGGAAGAGTCTCTACAGAATAAGTTACCACCACTGAAAAAGAGCTGCCTTGAAAACTATCAGCTACACTTGTTTCAAAGGAACTTTCTCTAATAGTGCCAATAACCTAAATTGGCAGCATTAAAATATTGTGTTACTGTTTGCAAGACATTTGAAATGAAATGTCAGTAATATGCGGAACAAATTTAGAAAGTTTCCGATAAAACCATACAGAACCAGGAAAATTTGGGGCAGCCTTGTTGGTCCTAAAGACTCTTAACTTTATCTTATGGATTTGACCTTAGAGAAAAGAAGAAAAGTTATGTGGTTGGAGAAATCTGAAAGCACAAGTATACTTTGTGACATTGGCCATAATTATTGTTAAGTCAAGGGAATGCCAAAGATACTAGGATGGGAAAGCTGAGAATGCTGATTTGGTAATATCAGGCATGCTTTTTAAATTATTTTATTTTATTCTTAGCATTTTTGCACTGAAATGTTCTTGGTTTAAAAAGCATCTGAATGTATTTCTGTTCAGTTTATGTATTTCTGTTCAGGTTTATGTTTGGGATTGAGCAAACTGGTCATCCTATGCCAGGAGCTAGCAAGGGCAGTATGTTACGGTTGGTTCTCCTGAACCTCTGAGCAGCATCATAACAATAGTATTCTTTCTAGACTCTTGATAGGGATGGGCTTAAGAAATATAATTTTGTTATAATGGTGTGGTGACAGGAATTTCAAAAGTTGGAGGACTCTTCTGTCCTTGCAGTGCTGCATGGCATTCCCTGGGTTTCAAAATTGCTCCTTATGCTATATCTTTCTAGAACTGCTGGAGAAAAAAAAACCATCCAGGAATCTGGTTATTGTTTGTTTTTCCTATCTTATCAAGAAAAACAAAAGGAAATGAAATAATTATAGCAAAGGGCCTTTTTACATATAAGAGAACAAGAAAATGCATATATCGAAATAATTTTCCTTGTAAGTTTTCTTGTGAAAGAAATCAATGAATTCCTTAGAAATTAATATATGAATGTGATTAAGAAATTCCATGTAGAAAAAAATTTATAAAGATACTGAGTTTGACCTCATTTCCCTGGGCTGCAACTCACAAATCTTCTGCTGAGATAAACAGAACTATCCTCAAACTAAACAACTGTTAAGTCAGATATGTAAATGAGGAAAGGGATAGGCATTTAGCAGGTATTAAAGCTAAAAAAAACCAAAGCTTTGTTATGATGAGATACAGTCTATACTATACACATCTTATGGAAATGCCTTGGAGATATTCAGGGACAGTAGGGTAAACAAACATCCAATGTGAGATATTATCCATTTAAATATAATATGATGGAATGAAATTTTTGGGCAATAAGAGATAGTAATTGATAGGGTTGTGCATGCTTTGGAGTGACTGGGAAGAGGTGCTTCAGCCCTTGAATAAGTAGAGCATTAAAATATGCCAACATTTTTCAGTCTTCCATGCAAGCCTACAAGAATGTTTTGGCTGCTTTAAGAGTTGTATTAACTTTAATAAGTGGATTCCTTAAAGCAGCTTCTTTCAGGGTTATATACCTATTTTTAATGAACAGTATAGAGGTGATATGCTTGTATGAAGTTTGAAGCACTTCTAAATCATTTTTGAAATATATATAGTCCTATTATTTGCAGCAGGGAGATGCTAGTCTACCTTCAGCCCCAGAAATTCAATGAGCGACTTTGGACCTGTCTCAGTCCACCTTACCTCACAGGGTTGTTACAGTGAAAAGTAAGTAGAAGGAGCCCCATTACCCTGATCAAAAGATGAGAAATAAATAAATAAATAAATAAATAAATGTCCATTTGTTTAAAATATTTCCCTCCCACTTTACTAATGAAAAGCATTTAAAATGACTATCAGAAATATTTTTGTTTTTTATTTATATGATTTTTATTAAAGATTTTAATTACAGTAATAAAAACTAATATAAACTAAACTCAGAGAGGGAAAGTAAAGTAAAAAGAGAGAGTAAAAAGTACAAAGAAGGAAAAAGGAAACAAAGAAGGGGAAAAAAGGGAAGAGTGAAATAAAGTAAAAGAAAAGAAATATATAAAGAAGTGACTTCCAATCTTCATCACAACAAATATAAACAAGTTTGGTAGCTCTTCACCCCTCCGCATAAAGTTACAAACAGATATCTCTTCTTCCCATAATCCATCCCTTATCTATAAGCAAATCCATAAGACATCAACTTTTCAGTTCTGGCGTCAGCGAAAAGTCTATAAAGGGTTGCCAGAATTTCATAAAAATATGTCTTATTTTAACCTTGATCAAATAAACCAACTTTATATTCCTTCCTTTTACCTCTGAAAATCTTAATCTTTTCATTCAAATATTGTCTTAGGTTTTGATCTCTCTTCAATTCTTCAATTCTTCTTTGACCTATCACATAGGTTTCTTCAAGGCTTTAACAAGCCTGTTTTGTAAATCCAATAAAAAGACATTGTCCAGGCTATTCTCGTGGTTTAACATTTGCATTTCCTCTTTAATTTTTAAAACGTCAGCCAGCTTGTATATCTAGTAAAGAATCCTTATCTGGGTCATTCTCTTGGCCTGTCACTTGTATTTCCACTTTAAATACCTTTTCCATCTGTAATCCACACTTTATTTATCCAATATTTCTGATTCCACTATTTCTGCAGCAAACAAGATTTGTTTCACATCTGTCATTCCTTCATTAGCATCCTTTAAACACAGTCTATCTATAGAAGCAGACATAATTATTGACATTGTTGATATCGTGGCTACTAATTTCTGGCCCCAATCTTTGAATATTCTTTAATATTTCAAATGTTACAGTGTTTTGTGTCATTTTGTAAATCCTATCTGAGTCAAAACCAAAGGCAGGGTTTTTTTTGGGGGGGGGGGGGTCTGGAATCTTTAGTTCCCTCTAGTGTCCAATTTAAATCATAAGGTCTCCAATCTCTGTTATAACTTACAGTAGACAAAATACGGTAATTCTAGTTCCCATGAAAAGCCGTTTATTTCCAAAATCTTATAGTAGAAGTTTCAATATTCCAAATTTAATCTACCAAGAAAATCTTCTCTGCAAAGCCTACTGAAAGGGATCTGACATACATACACCCACTCCCCATCAAACTGTGCAAGTGTTTCACCTCTGCACTCTTATTGGAGGGACTAAAAGTTAATCTTAGGAAGAGCTTCTCTGCAATGAAGCAGCTTTCAGTCATTCCAAACATTTCTTCTGCTTAACTAAGCCAAGTTAATAAAAATTAACAAGGAAGAGAACCCTCTATCTATCATTTAGGAACAGGAACGGAGCTGACCTTCTCTTCCCTTCCCATCTGCCATCTCTGTCAGGGGGCCTTTCCAAGGAGAATGAAAGAAAGCCCAAGCACTAACAGGAGGCTGATTACCTGATGCAATGTCTATGTCTATTGCTTCTCCCACTGCCTTTGCCTGTGCTGCCTCGAGTCCTCATGAAAATGCAGTGGACAGGAAGGTGGAAGTTATTTCCTGCTCTGCTGCTGTTTGTGTTGCTGCTGCCTAGCTGAGATGAGCTCCTGAAAACTGGGATATTTTCCTGGTTTAGGGGGGATATGTCTGGAATTCAGGATGCTTCCTCCAAAATTAGGGCAATCCTGGTAAAAGTGGGGTGTGGTGTCATTTTACTCATTGGTCCAGTCAGTTCCCATGTCCTTCTTAACTGATGGAAGAGGTAATCAGAAACAGGGGACAACTGACCCCATCAACCAGATTGCCAGATTTAACCCTATGCAGACCCAGTCAGTGAAGTAACTTACTCTACAACTTCATCATGCAAATTACACAGATTATGGAATTTGTCAGTCATGATGCAAATGATGTCCAACACATCTTTATGCCATTTGTGCAATGATAACATGATGCATGTAAGGTTAGTTGCTCACCCTGTGTATCCTCATGTCTGCATAGTATGTTTGGGAACTGCAAACCAAGGGATTATGTCTTCACAGACCAGGATAAGTCCTAGAGAGGTCCTGAGAAAACGAGAGCTTTCAAGGTACTGCTGCTATTTTGTTTCTCATCCTAGCGCTGGAAAAAGTACATGTTTGTGGTGTCTGAATAGGTGAATATTTCTGAGTGTGGAAATCTGAGGTGAAAGGTGAAAGGTCCCCTGTGCGAACACGAAGTCATGTCTGACCCTTTGGGGGGACGCCGCTTTTGCGACGTTTTCTTGGCAGACTATAGCGGGGTGGTTTGCCATTGCCTTCCCCAGTCGTCACCTTCCCCTGGAAATCCAGTCAGCAACAATTAGTGAAGCAGGTTTATGACTTTAACAGAAAGGTTTATTTAAGGAAGTACATTAGAGGGGAGGGGGACATGAGAGTCAGCAAGCGTGCTTGTGCACTCTCTCTCTCTCTCTCACACACACACACACAAAAGTTCCTCTGTGCATTCATGCCTTGGAAACAAAGGCAGAAATAAAACCCTGAGATTAGCAGTCTCATAGAGAAAGACAGAATGAGAGACAAAGAAGGAACACAGAGTTCCTCTCTTTAACTCTCTATCTATATGGACCCCATGTGGTCAGTAGGAGCTGAAGTGCTGAAAAGTCAGTGCCACTGAAGTCACATTTTTATTATCTGTCTTTTCTCCCCTCCCCACAACGACTACACAAAGGTGAATAATGAGCAGAATTGGGTGGCAAGTGAGCTCACTCCCAAACCTGTTTGCAGTGTTGCTGACCCCAAGCACACCCCTGCAGATTTTTTTCCTGCACTGGGTTGTACAAAAAAAGAAAAGAAAATGAGACATGGTGGAGGAGTATTGTGGCTGTTGCAGACAGCACAAATCCTGCCTAGCTTCATTGCCTGCTGCTGGCATACAGTGGTGAGATCACTGGCCAAGAAAGGAAATGACCACTTTATTCATCTCATTCTGAATCTTTAAACAATGCAACAAAAGGAATTGGGCTTAGCAGAGCTACTTACAAGAAAAGAGGAAATAAAAAGTGAACGTGACCTGCACCTACTGTATGCTCTCTATCACTGGCTGGATGAAACATCATACTAAGACTTGTCTGGTTTAACCAAGGTTTCTTGAATAATTCAAAGGATACTAAACCATAAACCAAAAATGTGTATGATTTTCACTTTCATTTTTATAGACTCTGAAGGGGCATATTCCGAAACATGTTGACATCACTGGTAGGAAGCAGGATTTTTATATTTTTCAGATTTAGAGAGGAGTGAAATACAAAATAGGTGCCTTGGACTTTATTGAAGCTTTTGCTACTGAATTCTAGCATCATGACCTGGGTTTGATCTAGGACGGAGACACAAAAGTGGAGCTGTGAGGCCACTCCTGCTGTAAACCATGATTTATAAATTACAGTGGCTCAGCATAATCTTGAGGCTGGGCCAAAACCAAAGAAATAATGATGTTAAGAGAGATGTATGAGCCTAGCCTTTGTATACTGTGAAAATGAGCAAGAGAGGTAGTAACCAGGCAAATTCTGTTGCTTCTTAGAAAAGCAAGAACACCATTTCTAACTGCTCCCTCCCTCATTCTTTGATAGGTGTGGGCTAGCTGGACCCAAAACCCATCACTACCTCTCTCAGAGGACAGATGAGAGAAGGGAGGAGATGATGTGTGCTCTGTGATGGGTCTCTATGCTGTTTAAGTCTTCCTAAATAACCAATTATAATTGATTAAGGGACCCCCCCTAAAGGGGCTCAGTTCCAATCTCAGTTTCTGGACCAACATGGGCAGACTGGGGGTCATCAGGACTTGTTTTCAATTTTATAGGCAAGGGTCATGAGGCATGATGTGTACATTTAATTACTGCTATATAGCATCTTTTTCCTGCAACCTAATAGTATTTAGTTGGATTTGACTGTCCCCCTTAGACAATTAGATTCAGGTTGTATTACCAATTGCTGTCCCTGCTCTGCCTCCAGTGGGTCTTGCCAATGCCGTGAGAAGATTAGCTGAGTCACAAAAATGCTTAACTGAGTTAAAGACCTAGCAGCTGTTTTTGCCAACACTCTAAACCTGGTTAGTGTGAATACAGATTCCCATGGGGTGAGGGGGGGTGTTTTAAAATGTAGCCCATTTGGTTAGTGTCAAGATTCAATGTACTATATGCCAGCAAATGGGACTAATTCATTTAAGCATGTTGTGTGAACCCAAGCAAAGGGTGGGAACAGCCTTGCCCTGTTTTTCTCCACCAAAAAGAGCCAAACTCAGAGATGGGGGTAGAGAAGGACATTCCAAGGGTTTCTTGCCCAGAAGGTCCTCTCCATTGTTTCTCCTGCTGTGTAGGAGAAAGATTGCTACTTACTGGCTGGGTTTATATACTCAGTATACCTGAAACCTGTGTCACAACACATAATTTTTCTGCTCATATAATAGGCTTTGTTGAAACAATTAAACCGTATGATGCCTGAATGTTAAATTGCCCAACCCTATTTTAACCCAGCCTGGAACAGTGAGCAAAATGACTCACTACTGTATATTACATTGTTCTTTCTGTGGTTTTTTTCTTCAGGATGAAGACATAGGCTACTGATTTTGGGGTTACTGGTTTTCTTCAATGAACTGCTGTTTTGTCAAGATGGACATGACATCAGGGCTGCAACTAGGGGGGGGCAAGCGGGGCATGTGCCCCAGGCACCGTGCTGGGGGGGGGCGCCAAAATGAATGCTAGGGGGGCACCAAAATGGGCGTGGAATCCATGTTTGCCCCGGGTGACACAGACCCTAGTTGCGGCCCTGCATGACGTTGTTAGATACAGAGGTGATTAACCTCAAGTGGTTCTGCCAAGCTTTTCCTTTGGTAAGAGAGGTATATAAACTGGAAGTTACACTTCCTGCCTTGAATTCTACTTTCAGAAATAAACTATACAGAACTGAATATATAAGTCAATGCTGCATTCAAAATATGAGCTTACAAAAAACCTAGATTCCCTGAAGATGAAGTACACTAATCTTCCCCATCCTGATGGCCTCCAGAGGCACTGGAACAAAAATGACTATAACAGACAATTATGAAGAGATGTAGCCTGTGCACGTTTAAAGGTGATGTGGGGTGTATTTTGGATTTTCAAGCACCACAAACATTTTGGTGTGGCCTTTGCCCAGGTAAAGCAACAGCCGGGAATGACTCAGATCTCTTCTGTGCCTGTGGAGAAAGTAAGAACAGAGACGACGTGGTTGGCTTTGAACAGATTCCCTTAACGCTTTGAGGATTCAAGCGGGAGGAGAGGCAGGGAGCACTTGTACCCTGCCGGGGGCGTAGAAAAGGGTCTCTTCCCCCTCCCTCGCCACTCTGCCCGGCTCTCCCTTGGGGCAACACGACGCAGTTCTGCAGCAAGGGGGCCGCCCGAACCCAAGCCAAGCTCCTCCTCCTGGTGGCTGCGGTCAACAGGCTGTTCTGGTCGCTCAGCCAATCAAACGGCGGGCAGGGCTAGTCGGCGGGGCGCTCAGTGAACCTGCAGGAATCGCGCATCCCCAGAGAGCGCAGCATCAGCACCACAAGCCAGAGAAGACCGCGAGACGCCCCTCATCTCTGCCAGCCGGTATAGCCGCAGCTTTGCCAATGGTAGTGCCAGCCCCAGCCTCTCCCCGTCAAGAGCGGACTGCGGGAAGCCTTTGAGGTAAGCCGCAACCCTTCCATTTGTCCCGTAGGATTCCTGAGCTACCGCCCTGCTCTTTCGCAGCGCTGGCTCCCAGGGGATCAGATCTGCGGGGGGGGGGGGGGCGGGTGGCGACCTCGGGAGCCGCGTCTCTCGCGGATCTTAGGCGTTCTGCAGTGTCCAGGCGTATGCAGTGTCTAGTTGCGCATCGCTCTCCCCCGGCGCTGGCTGGGTTTCAAGAAAAGACAATGGAATCGACCAAGCTCCGGGCGATGCCGCTTTGAATTCACTGAGGTCGGGAAACAATGGTGTGTATGTGTGCTTGTCTAGTCATCAAGCCCTGCACCTAGCCTCCGTTTCTAGGAAGAATTAAAAGGCAACACAGTGCCGGATTTTTTATTTTTTCCCCAATCAGAAGGCAGAGCATTCGGGTGTGTGCGTCCATGTATGTGTATGAGTGATGTCATGGCCAGTAATGGTAGCAGGAAAAAAGGCGTTATAGTGGAAAACAGTTGGGTGCTCGCCCTTAGCAAAAGAAATTGCTTGTGGACCGTGTAGTATTCAGATACCGAGGCTGATCTCCTTGCTTGGGGCTTTTCCTTTATTGGAGAGGCAAAACACCCAGTTATAAGGCCTTTGATATAATCCAGCCTCCTGTTTGCTTTCATCAATCGTTATTTTTCTTGATCCATCAGAAAGAGGGAGACACCCTTTCTCTCTGGGCAGGTCCTGGGCTTTTGCTCTTCTGAGACACTCTTACTGTTAGTGGCACATTAATCATTAGGTGAGCTTCTGACATACACCCAGCCTGGAAAAAGGGATGCCTTGGTAATAAACACCACCCCACCCCTCATGTCCTGCACCAACGGCTGTGACTGAAGGCCATAAAGAGAATGCAGAGTCATGAGGACTGGGCAAGGACCCACCAGTCCATTAAATGCATATTCTGAGCTGCAATAATCACCATAATTAACTTAATTCCAGGGTTTGACCCAAACACACTTTTTACTGAAACACCTTTTGAAAAAGAAGGGGGTTAATATTCAAAATGTCTGCCTGTGGATAACATATTGGTTTCATTCATACCTGCTTATGGAAAAGACTAGTTATTTATAGCATCATTTTCTTTATGGGTGTTCTGGGGGCACTACAAAATCTTCAAAGGCATTTTAGAGGAACCTGTGACATAATGTATATCTTTTAAAAATGCTATTTTATAAGATTATGTTGGAGCAATTCTAATAGTAGTTAAACAAAGGTGAGTGCTCTGTCGTCTGTCACAGCTGAGGAAGGGGAAAGGTCTTCAGAACCTTTTTAAAAAAAGAGGTCTGGTGTGAGTGAAGAATCTGATGGGATGTCGCGTCAGCCATTTTACATGAATTAGAGCCCACACTGCTGTAGCAACAGTATCACCACTGGATTATATGCTGGTATTACAGCACCTCAGGATGCTACTTCTTCTGAGGGAATGTTTAGTTATACAATATGAAAACTATGGTCTTCTGTCTTAAAGAAAAATATCTGGTGGCATACTGAAACTAACTGTTAAGAAGTTTTATATATAAACATAATATATATACATAATGGTGTAAATTGGTTGAATTTGGGAGTTTCTGAGGGAGAAGGGAATAAATCTAAAGTATAAGCATTTGTACTATGATTAGACATAGCACCTAGTTTAAGCATCATAGGATACTATATCAATTGTCTGATAGTTCCAGAGAGTGGAAATTTTGATGAGGGAATGGAAATCTTGCTTTCAGGAAGAAATTATGCAACCTCCTCAATAATTTTGGAATCTTCTAGGCATGAGATATGTGACAGGGATTATATTTCTGGAAGGACAAATGTAGGGGCAGTTTACATGGTCTCCTTAGAAGTAATACAAGGCCATTTTAGGAACAGCTTGGCTGCAGAAACATGGCTGAATATATTGACTTGTGCTAGTGTGCAAGGACTTGAGTAACATATGTCTACTTTTTCCACCTTGAAGCATGGTAGAAGAATTGGAATTGGAAATATGAAGAAAGGGTAAGCTTTGTTTTCTAGAGATGTTAGATGGAAATACAAGTGGAAGTAAATATGATAATTTTCTAAACTAATTTGTGCATGCTATAGTTCTTGAGTTGGGCAGACATTTGCCAACAGTACCTTCAGCATTGTGGATCTGCTGTCAAAGCTAGTGGTACCCTTTGGGTGATTAATGACTGCCTGCTTTTCTCAGGGTCAGGAGAAGGGAAGGTCAATTTAGGGTTGTAAGCCTCATGCAGTATAATGAGCAAAGGACTGTATTTCACCTGAATCTTACATAAAGCAGATAATCACTTTGTAGAATGCAATCCTCTAATTGCTCTTTTTGTCTCAATTTTTCTTTTGCTTCACCTTTTAAAAACTGCCACTGAAATAGTGACCATATTATTCATTTTTTCAGCACAAGCTTTGAGTCTTCTGAGTGGGGACGCGGTGGCGCTGCGGGTTAAACCGCTGAGCTGTCGATCGGAAGGTCGGCGGTTCGAAACCGCGCGGCGGGGTGAGCTCCCGTTGCTCGTCCCAGCTCCTGCACACCAAGCAGTTCGAAAACATGCAAATGTGAGTAGATTAATTGGTACCGCTTCGGCGGGAAGGTAACGACGTTCCATGAGTCATGCTGGCCACATGACCTGGAAGTGTCCTATGGACAACGCCGGCTCCAAGGCTTTGAAACGGAGATGAGCACCGCCCCCTAGAGTCGGACACGACTGGACTTTACGTCAAGGGAAACCTTTACCTTTACCTTTGAGTCTTCTGAGAGATGCAAGTACGGGCTCATCCACAATAGCCTTTTGACAAGGTTACATTCTAGCTATACAATATTTTATCTTAATATTAATGAAGCTGCCAGTCTAACACATAATGCAAGGAAATTAATTCAAGGAGGTTTTTAATTATCAGAAATTCAAAGTGTGTAAATTTCCATCTAAAACTGAATTGTAGAGGTATAGTTCTAGTTAGCAGCAGTTACTTCCTGGATTTCTTTTAATGTGTCTCTTCATGTCCCTAACTAGACTAAGCTTAGTGGTTTACACATTCTGAGTTTTACATGCTCTTCAGGTGAGTGGGACTAGGGTCACTGATAAACTATTGCAAAGGAGGGGGGAGTTAATAGGGTTAGGGTTAAATACAACTAGTTAATGCAATCGTCAGCTAATTGCATTCTGAGAAGAAAAGTTGTATGGATGGCAGCAGTTCCAGGTCTCAGGTCCGTAGCTGTTATTATATTTTCTTTTTATTGTATTAGCTTTTGACCACACTGTAGAAAGACAAACATCCTTTGACCTTACCATGCAAATAATTTAAATTCTGTTCATAGATATTGTCTCACTACATGTATTCCTTGCAGAAATTTGATCCATAAATACTGTGATAGAAAGTTAATGTTAGAGAAGCAGTGGAAATGTAAGGTCCTGCATTATATTGAGTCAGATTGTTGGTTCACCTAAGCTAGCATTATGTACTGTGACCAGCCTGAAAAAACTGTTCCTGGGAATGCCTGAGAATTAACTTCAGGTATTATATATATAAAGCATGTGCTCTGCTGTTAAGCTAAGGCTGCTTCCCCTACTTCTAATTCTGTGTGGCATAAAAACTGTGTGCGTAAAAATGAATCACAATCTGAACTAATCTGTAGAGTGAATTGGCTGCAGAAAAGGCAAATACTATGTCGAACAAAGGAATTAGCTGTACAGCTCCGCACAGATTTCATCTCAGCTAGAAAGTTATGTCCAGTTTCTGATAATAGCATTTTGTATGTAGAGCAAACAAACTAGAGACATTTCAAAGAAGGAGAAGGAGAACAACTATTTCAATTTTCAAATATTTATAAGGGTATCATTAAGATAAAGGGGAATAACAATACAACCATGTATGAATAAAAACTGCAGCATGTTACACTTAAGAATGTATGAGAGGAAACAAAAGCATAGAGACTAAGAATAATTGGGCAGTGGAAGAAATGATCAAAATAAATTATGATATTTCCTCCTGAGATTTTGATTAGACTGGAAATATCATCTGTTGGAAATAGTTGGAAAAATCACTCAACTATTGGGAAACTGAACTGGAATGCCCTCTGAGTCATTCAAATTAATAAAATCTGTAAGTGTTAGTTGGGACAGTAGCTGTTGTATCAGTCTCCCTGCTGCATAGCTACCTCTCTGCGGAAGCTCCTGGACTCTGTGGCTGGGCTAATGGTGGAGTTCCCCAGGCTTATGGTACTGGAGGGTTTTAACCTGCTTTATCTGGGGGCAGAGTCTGAGGCAGCTTAGGAGGCAGCCTCCCTCCTCCCAGGTATCCCAAAGCTCTCCTTGGTTTACAGAGGAACTGAAGGAGATGAAATGGGAGAAGAAATGCCAAGAGCACCATGGCAGTAAGGGCAGTGAAATGTCAATATTTCTCCACCCTTACTGTGTCCATGGTTAGCTGACTGGTGGCCTTGTTCAAGGTAACCCAGGCCCCACTGGGGTGGGCTGGTTCGGAGGTTCACCTGCAAGGTTGCTGTGAGCAATTTGCTAGGCATCTGTTGGATAAAGTTGCTTGGATTTGCTCCATGTTGGACTGTAGCCTTGAGGTAGGTCCCATGGAAGTGACAGAGGCTCAGTCTAGCTTGGTTATCTGGGAGAAATTTGAACCTGTTAGTCTGATGAAGTCGACAGGGTTCTTGGAACTATAAGCTCAGCCACCTATATATTAGACCATGTCACTTCTGGCTCACTAAGGCTTCCCAGGAGGTGGCATATGGTTGGGTTTTGGTGGTTAATTCTTCTTTGAGAGTGGGGATGGTCCCACCATTAATTAAGGAAGTGGTGATGCTCCCCTTCCTCAAGAAGACATTGATAGAATGAATCAGGCTGACAGTTGTCATCTAGTCTCCAACCTTCCTTTTTTAGGGAAGGTTGTTGAGAAGGTGGTCATGAGGCATTTTCAGAGAATGCTGAAGGAAGTAGATTATCTGGATCTCTTTCAGTCAGCTTTCAGACCTGAGTATGGGACCAAAACAGCATTGATCACACTTGTGGATATTCTCTGGTGGAAGTGAGGTGGTGGTGGTGCATCCATCTTGGCCCTCCTTGACCTCTCAGCAGCAATCACGATATTCTTCTGGACAGGCTTTGGGGTTAGGAGGGGGCAGCACTGTGTTTCACTGGCTTTCTTTCTTCCTCCAAGGCCAATTCCAGACTGTGTTGATGGCAGGGAAAGAGGTCTAGCCCACAGCCCCTGCTTTTCAGGGTGCCTCAGGGCTCAACACTATCCCCACTCCTGTTTAACATCTACATGAAACCACTGGGTGAGGTCATTTGCCAGTGGGCTGATGATACCCAGCTTTTACATCTTTGTCCTGGGCTGACCAAGAGATGGAGGCTATCTCAGTGTCTGGAGGCTGTAGGGCGGTTGAATGGAGAAGAACTGGCTTCAGCTCAACCTAGTAAAACTGATTGGCTCTGGGTTTTAGGGCCAGATTGGTTTTTCTGTTGGGGCAGTGGCAGTGTGGTTCCGGGAACTTCCTATATCTTGTTCTGGATGGGGAGTGCATTGGGCATTATCCCAATCAAAACTGGTGCACAGTTTGGGGGTGTGCAAGGAACATGTGGTAGCCATGACTAGGAGGGCTTTTTGCACAGTTTCATATTGTGTGCCAGTTATGCTCTTTCTTGGACCAGGAGCTCTTTTTACAGTCACTCAAGTCTTAGTCACCTCCCAAGTGGACCATTGCAATGTGCTGTACATGGGGCTGTCCTTGAAGATCATCCAGAAGCTGCAGCTGGTTTAAAATATTGCGGCATGGGCACTTTTGATGAGAGCATGTTATAGCTTTGCTCTGTGAACTGCATTGGCTGGTAGTATACTTCTGGGTGCAGTTCAAGGTGCTGGTGGTAACCTATAAAGCCCTTCATGGCATTGAACTGGGTTATTTGTGGAATTGCTTCTCCCCAATTATTTCTACCTGACCCATTAGATTCAACAGAATAGGGATGTCATCTGGTGGGACCCAGGAAGAGAGCCTTTTCTGTCATTGTGCCTGCCCTATGGAACATCATCCCCCCAGAGAGATTGGTTCTGGCCCTGTTGGCCTTGAAGACATGGCTGTGTTTCCAGGCTATCATTTAGACTGTGTGAGATGGTTGTGTTAATCATGGTTCAATAGGTTTTTTAACTTGCTTGCCAGTTATGTATTTTATTTTCAATGTTGTGTTTTTTAACTGTTGTTAGTTGCCCAGAGTCACCACAGTGAGATGGGTGGCCATATGAATAGATAGATAAATATAAATACATAAATACATAACTATTCTAGTGCATCATGTTGTTTATATTAGAATCTGCTTTAGTTAGTTTTTGGGATACTTTAAACTTCAAGGCTTAAAGTATTTTTTCAATTCAAGTAATATTGCCTTTTCAGTTTGGTTTAGTTTTTTACAATGGGTAATCTCCAGATGTGCTAGACTACAGTTCTTAGCATCCCCTAGCCAGCTGTATTTGGTGGGAGTTGTGATTGGCACTTCTGGAGGATACCCAATTGGGAAAAACTGGTCTAGACATTTATGAGTTTTACTTCACTCATCCATAGCAACTTAGTCTAGGCTAAGGAATAAATAAGTAACAATGCTGAATGCAGTAAAATAAAGGATATCTCTCTATCTCTCTGTCTCTCTATGTTTGAATCATGCAGCCAAATATTAGTCAGTTTACCGTACTGCATTTCCTATTCAGCTGCAAATTGAATTCTTAGTGAGCATTTATGTATGGTGCTGCCTATTTTCTTTACCTATTATCTTTGTAAAAAAAAAAAAAAGACTGGAGAGCTGTTGTTAAAGCAACAACAATAATGGAAGTTTCTGGCAGGGGGACCCAGAAAATCCAGAAGGAAGCCAGCTCTTCCAAGTCACAGACACCAAATCTGGGATCTTCCTAACAGTTCAAAGCCCCAGTAGAGGTTTTTACAATTGTTCACTCACTCTAAAAACTTTCTAGTGGGGTAATAGCTTTGCTGGATTGGGGGATATAGTTAGACAGCGAAGAATGTCCCTTTTAAACATGGGTGTGATTATGTTAAATAGTAGGATCCATATAGATATTACTCTTTTAACTTGTCTGTTTCTTTTTCCCTTTATGTTTTTGGATGTTTTGAAAGGGATAAGATTTTCATTCTGCTTTTTATTTCCTGCTTAGCAAATGGAATGAAGTTACTCCTCCCACTCCAGTGATGCCTATTTGTCTTGTGTTCAGTGGGCAGCAACTGAGAAAGTGAGGTAGCTCAGAACACAAAGGATCAGATAAAAGTAGTTCCCTGCAGAACCAAGAAATTGTCTGCTTCGATATGTTGCTGAACTCTTTCTCCTGCCATCCTTTATTATAGGCAATGCCAACTGGGAGTTGGAGCTGGAGTTCAGCAACCTCTGGAGGGCAGCATGTTGTGCACCCCTGGTAAAACATTGACATCAGCCCCAACTCATTTTCCACATTAATTCATTACATCCAATAATGAAGCATCTTGCATAAAAACAGTTCCAGCTATTTGTTGTACAAGCAAATTGGAGGTACCCAAAATGTTGTAGTGTGCAGTGTTCCTGTTCAGGGTTGTAGCTAGATTGGAACAGATATTCCAGTCTATTTTCTTTTGCTCTCCTTATATTGGATTTTCATATATCCCTCCAACCCTGTTTTCCTCTTTTAGTCTCCCATAATGTAAATGTAATGTAAAGCATTAGTTTGTGTTTCTGCAAATTATAAAGACCCACACATTATAAAGACCCACACATCCACAAGACTATGTTTCTTCTGTTGGTGTACATGACACACAATGAAATTAATACATTCCATAGGCTTACTGTGTAAATATCTGTGGAATCTGGCATAGCTTTCTGCTATTACTTTCACCACTGACAAACTTCTGATTTACCACTACAACTCATACAATATATCCACAATAAATGAGTTCATCTTACCTCCTGGCCCAGTGGTGAAGAGAACAGCTAGTTTCCAACACCTTGTGAAAGGCTGGCAGGGTTGGAGCCTTCTGAATCTTGGGGGGTGTGCTTTCCACAGAGCATGTGGAAGAGAAGGCATATGTTTTGGATCCCATCAGATGGCATTGTTTAATAGAAAGGACCCAGAACATATCTGTCCTGTCAGATCTTGTGAGATGGGCAGAAATAATTGGAGACAGATGATCCTACGAGTCATTTGTGCATGACTTCCTACATGCATATTTAGAAGGAAATCCTATTGACTTCGTTGGACTTATTCTCAAGTAAACATATAGAGAGTCAGAGCCTAAAATTACATTAAAATAACTGCAGCAGATAAATCCATCCTTAGTGGGCAACAACTTTTTTTCATCAAATGTGTATCCACAAATCTGCCTTTAGTGAAATAATGCACATGTACAGCTTTGGGCATTCACAAAGAAAAATTGCCAGGCAGGAGACAGAGAGATGTTTAATCCCTTCATTTCCTGCTGGATAGTTAAATCTTCAACCCCCTTCCCTAATACCCCTTCTATGTGTCAGAGTCCCATTTAAGAAAAAAAAAAAAGGTAAAAGGTCTGGATGGCATTTGCAGGGGAGAATCATCTGAAATTATGACTTTGTGACATTCTTTCAGGGATATGAAGAATGTTATCATACTGTGCCCCCCCTGCCCCAAATTCTCTTCTCATGGCTAAACAATCCCAATTCTTTCAACCTCTCTTCCATGGGACTAGTACCTAGTTCCTTAATTATGGTTGTGGCCCTTCTCTCAGTCCTTTCCAGTTTGTCTTAAACTTTCTGAAAGTAAAAGGACATATTTCTCATAGGTCCAGAATTATTATTTCCTGGAATCTGGAAACAAGATACCTCTTTTCATCCAAAACTGCACTTGCAGGTATCTAATATCTGCCAGAGACATGTGGGTACATAATTAATTTTCATTTTATTGCAACATATTTGGACATAACCACTCTAATGTTTTTTTCTTTTAAATATTGTGTGATGTTTGGATGGTGCAGTATACTGGGTAGCCTATTGCTAAATAATAGGTGCATTCTTCAGGACTTGATCTTCCACAACAACCTTGAAAAGTAATTTAATTTTTCAGCACTAAGTGAAAACATATCCCAGAAGGCAGTGAATGTGAGATCCTTGTTAGTATAGTTGAAACATCTAGCAATTTAGTATTTTACTTCTGCAAGAATCTGTTTATTCAAAACTGATGATTAAAAATTTAAAAATCCACTCGTACTTAGTCTAGGCACTTCTATACTACCACCATTTCTATTTCAATTTCCCAACCTCTCCCCAAACAATTTAAAGTATACCTTGATCATCTTTACTTCTGCCAACCTTAAAACATAGAAACTGTGCAGAGAATACCATGAGCTAAGCAGTGCTCATCCTCCAGCTGACCAATAGGAGAGTATCAAGTAGGTAATCCAACTAGTGTCTTACCCCCCTGAAGCTTTTGCCAGTCCTGGAGTAGCTCCACCCCCACAAAAAACCCTCAATCCCCTCAGCCCCATTCCACACAAATGGGAAAAAAAACTACTAGTACCTGCCAACCATGTTTTAGTACATGTGTGCATTTGTCTGGTGGTTTGGAAAAAAAAACTGAGAAGTTACTATACATGAAAATTTCATGGCTACCAACCTATTTATTTATTTATCTATCAAATTTGTCACCGCCCATCTCCTCCCACTGGAGGGACTCTGGGCAGTTTACAACAAAATCCTCAATAAAACAATAAATATATAAAATACATTATAAAATTACATATTATTAATAATATAAATAAAAATAAAGTCCAGATGGCTATATCATTTTATTGTAGCATTTTAAAACTCCTATAAGTTGTGAAGGTGAAATATTAGAATATCAACAATTTTGCAACCTGATGCTTTCCCTAATAGATCTTATCATGATCATATATTGCTAAGGTGCCTATATTGAGGGACAGGGTAAGATGAATTCTAAACAATACAGGGAACCTCCAAGAAAAGGAAGCTGAATCTGTAGTAGGAGAACAAGAAAGCTGCTTTGAAGCCAGGAGGCAAAGTAAAGTGAGAGTTCTCATTTGTGGGAAAACAAAGTTCCACTAATTGGAAAATAGACACAATGATTCAAAGAAAAGAATAGCTTTCCTTTGATTTCAAATATACCAGAGAAGAACCAGAAATAAAATCAACTTATCTCTCAAAAACAGACCAACATAGAGATCAAACAGGTTCAGAGCTGATCTGGAAGTGGTGCAAACTCTTATGTAGAAATGGCCTGTACTAGTCACTAATGGCTTTGATGAGATTGCTTAGTGGTTTATAACCAACTATTGAATGAGTATTTTGGATGGCAGTTTTGTCTTTCTCATGGTAGATTTTCAATGCCTTCCATATGAATGTGATGCACATTCTTTTAGTCTTAACTTATGTGTGGGCATTTAAGATAAACATCTTGAGGCTAGACTAATTCAATAATGGGATCAGTTTGTATCAGTCTGGTGATGCCTGTAGGGTAGAATGGTAGAGGTCTCAAAACACCTCTCCCAGAAGTTCTCACCCTCTTGGAATAGCAACATGGTAGCTCTTACTTCCAGCACCTATCTTCAGCCTCACCTGCTGTCTTTCCCCCAACTCTGGCATGTCAGAGAAATAGAGCTTCCAGTCCTTGTGTTACTCTCTGGCAATTACTGTACAGAAGTGAAAATAAAGTAAATGCTGTAGTACCACCTCCAGGCCATATTGCATCTGAAATAAGTAATTAAAGCTATTGGTCCTTCTCCCCTTGAACCAACCTCACATGGCATACACAAAATAAAACTTTATTTAAAAAATAAAACTAACTTTTAGCTTTAAATATTAGAATGTGGGTAATTTATGCTGAAAAAGATAAATTACTGTGCTGTTCTGCTTTGAAGATCCAGCAACTAGAAATGAAAGGAACAAGGAAAAGATCCAGTGGACCATATAAAAGTAAATATGTCACAAATCACAAGATGGTACTGATCTGCTACCAATGAAGATAAATAAACAAGTTCCTTGAAGATTTGTTTCACATTGACAGAAAAATGCAATATTCTTAAAATATGCAGAGACATAAAAATAATTGCAGCACACATAAAATAAAGATTAAAGTTAGTACAGTTTATGTTGTTTATCTATTTTTACCCAGGCCCTGAATCAGATTTCAATTTACTCTTCTGATTTCAATTTATTTGGATTTCCTTTTTGTTCTTCTGGAAGTTCCAGCCTTTAAACTGGGGCTGAAAGAGACTGATTCTAGTTTGTTCTTTTCTATCCCAAAACACAATTTTTTCCTTGTCTCCCTTCCCCTGGAGATTTGCCTGCATTTTCCCAAAAGAACATTTCATCGTCTCAGAAAGGGAGAAGTTGGGGCAAATATGCCTTTTGCTTACATTTGCCCATGTTTAAGCAAAATGTTGGAGATGCATCCTACATCTAATTCCAGCATCGGGTAGGGTTTGATTAGATACCCTACAAAGACTTCTTCAACTCTTATGATTCCATGGCTCAAGAACAGTATACAAGCAACTCATATCTTTAGAAAAGTATGATTTTTGTAAAGTGTTACTACAGGAATAAAAGGGCCTTTGTAGCAAGTCGTTTTAAGAAAAGATCTGTTTTGTACTTTATTGGAATGTAGAGCTTCATATGAATTTAGGATGGCTCATATATATGAAAGTTAATCTTCCTACAATCAAAAGTAAACAACCTGATACTAGATCAGGTTCTTACCAAAATAAAGAACAGATGTAAATTGTATCTCAAAAGAGATTTGTTGATGGCCTTTAAGTACAGGAGAAAGAGGTGCAATAAATCTGAACACCAAGTGTTATAAATAGAACTTGTATTAGCTGTAATTCTTTTATAATGGCTTGTTTTGCTACAATAAACTTTTCTGGTGTTCATTACCTAGGTAATATATTCTTGCAATATTTTGCCTTGTCAGCCAAGAGAGACCTGACAGCTGTGTCTGTGCTATTTTGGGTTAACATTCTTTCTTGTCCATATTTTGCTGAATGCTGAGTTGCAGTACAAGTTCCACACAGTTTCTGTTAAGTGCAACAATTCACCAACCAGTGGGAAGATCAGGGTGGATATCTATATTCAGATTATTTTCCCCTCCCTGTTCAGTCCTCCGGAAGACAGTAATAGTTGTAAGCATGTACTATATGCAAATGCTTTGTATGTCTGCATGTGTTCTTGTGAAAAAAATGTAATTTATATCCTAGAATTCTAGAAGTATATATGGTTGCTCTTCACCTTGCTGAGTTCTCTATTATAATACCAATGTACCATTTTTTTATACAATGGAAGTTGCTAGAGTTTGCAAGTACAGGATTTATGATGACAATTATGGGACATTAATGGACAGATAAATGTCAATTTGCCAATTTATAATGCTTTATAAAGAATGCTCATACAGAGAAAGAATGTACATACAGAGAAAATGCTTCTTGTACTGCGATTCAAAAGGTAAGAAGTGACAAGGAAGTATGTGGAGCTAGTTTCAAATGAATTTACAGTATTTGGAAAATCTGGAATGTTGATGTTAATGTTCTAAAAAGCATGGGCACAAATGAGTGTTCGGGAAGGAGCAGTGAAGGGACAGGAGAAAAGAAAAAGCCATGAACTCAGTCATACTTCCCAAAGGGGGAAAATGAGGTGCTGTGGATGTTCCCCATCTTCAGAGACCTATCCTTCTGTTCCCAGCCCTTGTGCCTAAACATATTAATCTCCTAAAGAGAAAAATGGTTGAAAGGATGATACATTGTGGCCTAATGACTAAAGGATGATGACATTGTCTGGTAATAGTCCATTAGCATTATAAGGTCTGCCTGGAAGCAGTCATTGTGTTTGCAGCACAGATACCTTGCTTGTTCCCTTTGGAGTCTTCTTTGCTTCTCTGATACTTCCCACCTTTCTCAGAAAATGCTGGATGTGGCTGAACTGAGTGCTTTGCTTAGCTCACTGAATTATTAATATTGAAAACAAATATGGAGGTGGGCCTTGGAGGCTTAGCTCAATTACTCAGATGTGCAGGGAAGCCAGGCTTTCTTTGATTTTATGCCAGCTTTGTAAAGAGCATAAAAAATGTAAGAAAAAAAAGACTTCTGAATGTTCACATCTTCCACAATACCTTCCTTTTAAGCAGTGTTATATAATTCTGGAATGTTAAAAGATCACCCTGGCTTACATTAGGGAGAATTTCAAGTTTATGATCCATTTACATTTTTTAAACTAAGACATTATCAGAAGGGTGGTGCTGAATTGGTTGTTCTTTCTTATAGAATGACAATTATACCCACATAGCCTCTGTTCCTCAAAGCTTAGAATAAAAATAAATGCATGACAGAAACACTTTCTGCCTTCTTGTTTGCACAGCCTCAGAAGACATAGCCAAAGGCTGCTGTTTTCCAGTGACGTCTTTGTCAATAACCTTTGTGCTTTGTGCAAGCAGCTGTCAGACCAACTTTTTTGGAGGTTCTTAAAGCTGTTCAGCCTGTCATTTGTTGTTGTTTTTTCCCCTCACCCTCTGCCCAGGTGCTGGTCCATGGCTAGTCAACAAATACTGAGGTTCTCTATAGAAAACTGGATCATGGGGGCATCTGCAAAGTAACTAGTGCCACAGAAATTCTTGTTAATATTCCTTGCTAAATTAACTTGTTTAATCATGATTAATCAGTTTTGTAATGGAAATTTTGCTTTTCCACTGCCAAAACATATCCTATACATTACAAAGGTGCATTGTTATCTTTGGGAGAAGATTTTATTAGTTCTCATGCTTTAGGAAATCCTGATGTCTTCTGCCTATACTGGGACTGCAACTCAGAATTCCAACCCATCAGAAAAGAGCCAGATTGGCTAAAGATTCTAGCAACTGCATTCACAAGATCTTTGGAGGGCACCGGGGTGAAGAAGGCTTATCTATGAATCTTTTGTATATTTAATACTTGAGAAATTTTACTCAAAAGGGGGACCCTCCCACACATATAGCACTGATAGTTTTTGCAGGGATTTTGGAGACATTTCAGTATATTTTGGATAGGCGTATGTCTGAAGACAACTTACTACTATTTGGCAGGCAAAATATCCTGTTTTGGACTAAAGAAAGTTAATGATTTCACTAAGTTTTAACATTTCTATGTAGGTATTTACCATGGTTTATTGAATAAACCACCATTGGCTGTGTTCATGCAACATGCTTAACCAAAATTATACAAACCATATTATGGCTTAACGTACAGTGGAGTCCTTGGTGCTCTCTGAGCCTTGTTGTTTCCTTGCAGATGTTTCATTGCCAGACTAGGCAACATCTTCAGTGCAAAGAGGGAGTGGGCCTTGCTCTCAGTTTATATACGGTGGCTTGCCCTGCTTGTGTTGGTAGGGGTGTTGTTCTCTCCTTGGGAGTTCTTTGATTGGGCTGTTGTTTGCTGCTTGGTTGATTGCCTGAGTTAATAGTTCCTTGATTAGGGTGTATTGTGCTGTTTGATGGTTCATCTGGTGTTAATCCTAGTGTTGATTTTTGCATATCTGGGTGTTGATTGCTGGCAAGGGAGTGTACCGGTCTTTCGGCTTTTCTATTGTCTCTTTTGAATGGTATGTAAATGTTTACCTCTATGTGTCTGTTGATGCTGCTTTGTCTGAGCGCCAGGCTTCCAGGAATTCTCTGGTGTTTTTGGATTTGGCTTGGTTTAGGATGCTCACAGTTTCCAGAAACCTAAACCAAGCCAAATCCCAAAATGCCAGAGAATTCCTAGAAGCCTGGCGCTCAGACAAAGCAGCCATCAACAGACACATAGAAGTAAACAACATTTACATACCATTCAAAAGAGACAATAGAAAAGCCAAAAGACCAGTACACTCCCTTACCAGCAATCAACACCCAGAAGTGCAAAAATCAACACTAGGATTAACACCAGATGAACCATCAAACAGCACAATACACCCTAATCAAGGAACTATTAGGCAATCAACCATGCAGCAAACAACAGCCCAATCAAAGAACTCCCAAGGAGAGAACAACACCCCTACCAACACAAGCAGGGCAAGCCACAGCATATAAATTGAGAGCAAGGCCCACTCCCTCTTTGCACTGAAGATGTTGCCTAGTCTGGCAATGAAATGTCTGCAAGAAAACAACAAGGCTCAGAGAGCACCAAGGACTCCACAGTTCAACCCTGAGCTACAAATATTCGCTTCAGTTGGTTAATGTATAGTGTAAATCAGTCCTTTCTCTCCTTATTATGCAACATTAATTTGAAAGAAAGAATTTTAAAAATTTAAAGTTATCTGGTGGCCATTTTTAAAAGTGGTAGAAGTGTCATTTTCCTTCTGAGTAGGCTGACCTATGTGCATACCTACCTGGATAAGATTTTCATATAATTATCTTTATTTCTTTGAGTACCAGTTACTTGTAGTCCTTTGGAATTAATCATTGTTTGAAATTCTCTCCATTTGTTGGCTTTATTGGGGTGAGTTTTCCACCACACTTAATAGGACTTGTGTCCTGCTCTAATCCAGAAGGACTTTGAGTGGCTTACATTCCATTCTACAGTAAGATGGAACAATCATAAGATCATAACAATATCATATCATAAGAACAATCTGAGCAATACAATAAACCACCATGCTTGAGGTCATGTTGAGCTTCAAGAGATACTTTCTTAACACCTTTCTAATTCCTTCTAGGGCATTTTGAGGAGTAAAATCCTAGCAAGAGGATAAAAATTTGCAGCTCACCAGGATGGCAGGAGCCTCAGTAAAGGTGGCAGTGCGGGTGCGTCCTTTCAATTCCCGAGAAATGAGCAAGGAATCCAAATGCATTATACAAATGACAGGAAACACCACAAGTGAGTAACTTCTGTGTCATTTTCTACTAGATACTTCAAACTGCATTTGAGTTTCATTTCTTCAATTTGTGATTGATATTAATCAAAGAGAAGATGTGGAAGAACTTAGTCAAAGAGGTTTTGCAATTTACTATATAGATAGTAGAATCATTTAGTCTTTTACAAAATTCTATCAAGCATTGTCCTACTGTGGGAAAGTACATGCTTGGTATGTGGGAGAAAATGTATAATTATTTTGATATGTTTGTTTCCATGATGCCATTTCCTAGTAATGGCAAGAAGTTGGATCAAAGCTTAATAAGAAGCTGAAGCCTTCTGCTTCAAGTGGAGATAGTTGTAATTGGAGCGTTATGCAATGTTGAGGGATAATTTTGATTAATTTTATTCCACAAATAGAGCAGAATGATCAGGTCTACTCTGCAGGATTTGTAGAGACAGATGTAGAAACTCCTATCTCCAATGATTGGGAGGTTGTTGAAAATGAAACATTCTCTTTTGAGCAGGACATTTTCCATTTGGCTAGCACATCATCACAGTCTCACTTAGAGTTTTCCCCAACCCTTGCCGATTAAACATCAACATCATGGCTGACTGGGGACTTCTGGGAGTTGAAGTCCACACATCTTAAGGTTGCCAAGGTTGAGAAACACTGATTAAGGTGTTATGACCAAGTTATATCCACAAGATATGCAAATAGTTCTGGCTTCTCTTTCCTTCTTCTTTCCCTCTCTCTTCTCCCAGCTGCTGTAGGGACTGGACTTTTAGGTGTATTATATAACAGATAGGAGTGGAGGCTGACAGAAAACAGGGAAATAAACAATTGGAATAAATTCCAGATTCATTCGCTGGCAGTTTGGAAGGGACAACAGAAATCTCCAGATTGTGGCCTCGCAACCCTATGCACAGATTTATAAAGAAATCTGATTGCTCTATATTAGGCTGTGTGTCATAGTAACTTGGGTAGACTATTAAAAGCATTTGTGTAGCAGTGTTGAGGAGTTATCACCATTTTCGTTTATTATTATTTTTAAAATTTTTGTAGACGTGCATATCATTAAAATGTATGCAGATGTTATAGTGTGAAAATGAATATATAAACAACATTGGCAAGTTGGGAGATAACTCCTGACAATGATGGAGAGAGAGTGAAGGGTATATCTGTCTTGCTGTAGAGATATGGAAGCATAGAAAATCAAAAAGCTAGAAGTATAATCAGGAAACAAACAAAAAAATCAAGTAAATATGCTGTTCACCAAAACACTGAATCATATGAGCTACATCAGCTTACTCTGAAAAAAACAAATAGATGAAGATCTGAGACAGTATGGACTGTTAATACCAGCCCTACTTGCTTTAGGCCTAGAAAAAAAACCTTGGTAGAATTTAAGCAGAGGATATGGGATTTAGGCATTCAGGTAGACAGAGCCAAACGTTCTTATCTCCCTTACAGATGAATTGCTCTCTCCTCTTGGACACTCCCCAATTACTTCTATAAGATTCTGCATGCCCCACATAGAAGGGTCTTCTCCCTAGTCTGTATAGATGCTCTTCTTACTAGGGTGGCAGCCGGTCAATATACCATTCTATATGAAGACTAAATATATATTTGCTCAAACATAGAGGTTGAGCCTGTTTCACACATCCTTCTAAAGGGCCCATTGTATTCTCATTGGCGATCAGAGTTAATACACCCCCCCTTGAGCCTGATAGACTCTACTCATGAAGAGGAGATTGAGGTATTGTTACTAAACAACCAATACCCAGGTGTTTCGAAGGCAGTAGCAAAATTTTTATCTATAGCCTTAGCTTATAAAAACCATTTGGTACCTCCAATGAACTGCTAATGTTACAGGGTTTCTTCCTCTTATATATGTATGTATTATTATTAGGCTGACCATACATCCTGTTTTGAATGGGACAGTCCCATTTTTTTAACATTTCCCAACTGTCCCGTCATTTTAATATAAATCTCAATTTTGTCCTGTTTTTTAAAAATGTTGGAGCTGTTATGGGGAAAAGCGGGAAAGAATTGAAATTGAAATTGAAAAGGGGGCTGACTTGGCAGCAGTTCTCAATCTGGCGGGAAACCTAGAGCAGAACTGCAGGAACAGCTGATTGGCGGTGAGCAAGAGGAAGAGTCGCTGCTGCCAATCAGTGCAGTGGAAGACGGTCAGAAAAGCACACCCAGCAGAAAAGAAGCCAATTGGCTCTCAGGCCAAAAAGGCAGGAAGAAAATAAAATAAAAGGGCGCACCAGAGAGGAACAGGTTGTCGGGGAAAACCATTCACTAGACTCCTCCGTTCCTGTCCTCTCGTCCCAGCTTGCTGCCACCCTCAGCCCTCCGCTTCTCCAGCCTCCTGCCGCCTTGTTCCTCTCCTCCCGTCCCAGCCTACCCCTGCCCTCAGCCCTCCTGCAACCTCTCTGCCCAACGCCACCCCTGCACCAGCCTCTCCAGGCCCAACCATTGCTGCACCTTCCCCTCCTGCACCTTCCCAGCTTACTGTCGATAAGTTTTTAATTGTCTTTTTTGTGAATACGGAATATTACATAAGATTAACCCCATCCTATTTTGCCATACCAATGTCCCGTTTTTGTCTCAAGGAAATATGGTCAGCCTAATTATTATGTATGTAAATATTAATGGTGTGCTGTGTTTTAAATTTTGTGACTTGATCTTGGATGGTAAATTAAAAAAAAGCCCAAAACATTTTAATCTAGCATGTTGTATGAACCTAGCTTCAAGCTGTTAGTATATAGTTTATTCAGTGTAATATGAGCCTAGAAAACTGAGTCAACCATGTTTGATTTAATTATAGGAGGTATGTTCTGAGATTAAATCAGTGTGAGACAGATCAGATAATTGGAGTTAACTGAGTTACAGAATCAGTACAGAGATCAGACATGACAGAATCAGGACTGAAACCAGGCCAGTTGAAAGCACAGGGATCAGGGCCTGAATACTGGAACCTGAGGATCCAGTGCATTTCTAGGTTCTCAGTGCAGCCAGTTCAGGTCGTCTGAGTGAATTCTTTCCTGTGAAAAGACCTTTTTTCATCTAAGCCCTTCTTCACTGGCCCTGAACTGTCACCTGCCAATGTGAGCCAAATCTAAAATGATGGTTTTGTAGGGTTTTAGATGCCCTGTTGCCAAATTCTGGAAACCAGAAATTCTACTGAGATGTCTGATTTTGGGTTTGGAATAGGTCTCTGAAGATGACTCTTCTAGTGGAATCATGAAAATATTTGCTTTACCCCACTTGTTAGGTCTTGAATCAATTCTCTTTTCTTAAATATGTTGCCTTTTCTCATTAATTTTCTTATTTTGTTTCTCTTTTCACATTCATTCCCATAAACATTCTCCTTCTCTTTCTCTCCCTTTCTCTTAATTGTTACTAGGGATTCTGTTTTTCATTGCTCTGTACAGATGTTAGAACCAGAGCAATATCCTATTGACAACATTCTGACTGTGCTCCCTGATTTCTTAGCTCCTGATCCTAGCTGTTTGGTTTTGGATATAATTCAATTCCTGCAATGATATGAAGCAAAAGTCTGTTGTGAGGATGAAAAGTTATGGCATATATAACTGAGACTTGGGTGGTCCTGGAGGGTTTCCCCTCTTGGAAATATGCCCACCTGGCTTTCAGGTTTGGCACCTTCTGAGACCTTGGGGAGGGGGGAGGGGTGGCTATTGTTATCCACAAGTGTTGAGGACTCTTAGAGGCTTTGACCTGCAGATAATTGGATGTGAGACCCTCTGTCTTAAGTTGGGCCTTGTGGAACAGTTGGATTATTGCTGGTATACCCCCCTCCCCATTGCTGAGCATCATCTCTGCTTGAGCTACTGAATTCTATTGCCAGGTTGGTGGTAGAGTCCCCAAGGCTGATCGTCTTTGGGGACTTCAACTTGCCATCTGGTGATGCTGAGTCCAGGGTGGCTCAGGAGTTCATGGCCTCCATGGCAACCATGGACCTGTCCCAAATGACAGAAGGCCCAACACATACTGGAGATCTCACATTAGATCTGGTTTTGTCTTGGGGAAGTTGTAGTTGATGTGGTATTGTAGGACATTACCATCGTCTGTTGCCATGGTTTGGTTCTCTTTGGCTGCCCTCTGACTTGCTGGGACCATCCACATCAGCAGGGAGAAAGGACCTGTTAGGTTGGCCCACCCCAGGTGACTGATGGACCTTGTTGGGTTCCAGAGGGATCTTGTGGTTTTTCCCAAGGATCTGCAGCCAAGGGATCTTGGCTGCAGCCTGGAATAGGCATGTGACTGAGGTCCTGGACTGGATTGCTCCTATGTGGTCTCTGTCTGTGCACTGATCCCAGGGTGCTTCTTGGTTTTCCAAAGAGCTCTGGGAGATGAAATACCAGAAGTGATGCCTGGAATGCTGTTGAAGAAAGACAAACAGTGAATCTGCCTGAACATGAGTAGGAGCCCATATTTGGGCCTATGTCGTGGTGATAAGGGTGGCACCTTTTGTATTTTTCCACCCTTTCTGTGTCTGTCAATAGCCATCCAGAAGCCCTGTTTAGGGTGACCCATTCCCTATTGGGTGTGTCCCAGCTGGTTCAAAATGCAATGGCATAAGCAGCAATGGGAGCCTTTCTTTATGCCCATGTGTCATCCCTGCTACACAAGCTGCACTGGTTGCCAGTTGGCCATTCAAGGTGTTGGTTATTACCCATAAAATCTGTATGGCGTAGGGCC
Organism: Candoia aspera; assembly: GCF_035149785.1. Classification (NCBI taxonomy): domain Eukaryota; kingdom Metazoa; phylum Chordata; class Lepidosauria; order Squamata; family Candoiidae; genus Candoia; species Candoia aspera. The sequence goes on from NC_086158.1 coordinate 43,053,713, forward strand.
TGGAGATCTGAGGGACTGTTTGTCTGCTGTCATTTCTGCCTGCCTGGTACATTCTGGCAGAGTGGGTGCACTCTAGCTCCCCTCCATTAAATGTTGTCATCTTGTGGGACCGAGGGAGCATGCCTTCTCTTTTGCAGCTCCCCCCACTCCCCAGAACAACGGTCCCCCAGAGATAAGGACTATGCCCTCTCTCCTAGGATTCTGGAAAGCTCTTAAAACCTGGTTTTGGTCCCAGGCCTGGGGTTGATGTATTGATGTATTATTGTATTTCTGGGACCCCTGTTTTGTCTGTTTTGTATTGTTAATAAGATTGCTTTAGTCTGGTCCAACTGTTTGGTTTGATGTTTTATCTGTTTTTATGGAATTTTCCAGTTTTGTATGCTGCCCAGAGTCCATTGGAGTTGGGCGGCTAATAAATTTGAATGAATGAATGAACAAACCAATAAACAAATAAAATGTACTCACTGTTTATTTTTTCCCTGGAAAGAATTTATTAAATACTGCTGGGTGCAGAAAAAAGGAGGAAGAAAATGAGGGGTAAATACTTCTGCATTCCTATTTCCTGCTTCTGACACAAAAGTTGGTTCCCAGCATCTCATTTTTTATTCAATTGAATGGTCATTCTCTTCTGAGGGGTGCTTTTGTGCTTGGGATGAGCAATGTACAGTAATTCTGCCTTTCCAATCAGCTTTAAATAAGCCTGAATTTTCTTCTTTCTCCAGTTTTATTTGTATTATGTTGTTTTTTTCTTTTAAGAGCCAAACAGGGCAGTATCTGCATGCTTATGCAGGGAGAAAAAAGGAGCTGTGTATTATTTCCAGGAGAACATTAACATTCTTTCCCCAGAGCAAGGTCTTCCGGGCCAGTGTGCAGCTGAGTAGAATGTGATGCAGGTTACCCAGAAACAGCTTTTCTGCTTTTCTCTTTGACTGCTCTTGATCTGGCTATTGCAGAGCTTGGAGCTCCCTCTTACTAAAGAATTCATTCCATGTAATTGGCTTTTTGTGCAATGATTGTGCAATGCCTTAGTCTGTTGATATGCAGATCCAAAAGTTTTCCTTCAAGATCAGAGTCAGGAAGCCATTTTTGGTCAAGAACTCCCTTGACCTTTGAATGTGCTTTCAGGGTCCAAGTTATGAAATGAGGCCAGGCAAAATGGGTGAGGAAGGAAGGATAAAAATAGCATTTGATTTGATCAAATTAATGGAATAAATTAATATGATTGAACCCCATGCATTTTATTATATTAATATTACAATTACAGGATTTCTGGAGGCTCCATGCCGACTTGGGGCTTCAGGTTCTATCTTTCCACTGAAGATACAGAGGGTGTACCAAGCTGCTGCTTCTTTTTTAATATAATTTTATTAAGAATTTTGATTATAATAGTAAAATCTAATACAAACTAAACCTAAAGAGAAGAGAAGAGAAAGGATAAAAAGTGCAAGAAAAAAGAAAGAAGAAAGAAAAAAGTAAGAATATAATAAAGAAAAAAGTAATATATAAAGAAGTGACTTCCAACCTTCATCACAACAGGTATAAACAAATTTAGTGACTCTTCACCCCCTCTAAGATTACAATTATCTCTTCATCCCATATCCCATCTCTTATCTGTAGACAAATCCATAAAGTATCATATTTTCAGTCCTGGTGTCAGCAGAAAGTCCATAAAGGGTTGCCAGAAGGAACAATGGGTGTTCCTTCTGGGACAATGGGGGGGTGGCGGCGTAGTTTTGCACTGGTTCACCTCCTTCCTCCAGGGCCGGTCCCAATCAGGGATGATAGGAGAGGAGAGATCTGCCCCTCGACCCCTCCATTGTGGGGTGCCACAGCGTTCGGTTCCCTCTCCTCTCCTATTCAACATCTACATGAAACTGCTAGGTGAGATCATCCGTCACCATGGGATGAGGTATCATCAATATGCCGATGATACGCAGTTATATATCTCCATCCCGGGTGAGGTAAGTGATGCAGTAGCTGCCCTCTCCAAGTGCCTGGGGGCTGTGGGGGTCTGGACAGGGAACAACAGGCTTCAACTGAACCCTGGTAAGACAGAGTGGCTGTGGGTTGATGGTTCCTCTGTATCTGGGAAGGGAACCTGTATCTGGTTCCTCTGTATCTGTATCTCGATGAGCAGGTGGCAGTTGTGGCCAGAAGGGCCTTTGCGCAACTTCGTGTTGTGCGCCAGTTACGCCCTTTCCTGGATCAAGAGGCCCTCCGAACAGTCCCTCATGCCCTGGTCATCTCTCATATTGACTACTGCAATGCACTATACATGGGGCTACCCTTGAAGAGTATCCAGAAGCTTCAACTGGTCCAGAATGCGGCCACGCGAGCAGTTATTGGTGCCCCAAGATCGGCACGTGTGACACCACTGCTGCGCGAGCTGCACTGGGTACCAGTTTGTTTCCGGGTCCAATTCAAGGTGTTGGTTATCACCTTTAAAGCCCTACACGGCATGGGGACAGATTACCTGAGGGACCATCTCATCCCCATAACATCGACCCGCCCCACCCGGTCATGCAGAGAGGGCATGCTACGAACCCCGCCGGTAAAGGAATTCCACCTGGTGGGGTCCAGGAGGCAGACCTTCTCTGCAGTGGCACCTGCCCTTTGAAATATTCTGCCCCCGGAGGTGAGACAGGCCCATTTGCTCCTGGACTTCCGGAAGAACCTAAAAACCTGGTTCTGCCGCCTCGCTTGGGGTGGGAGGGGCACCAGTTCATCTTGGGGTTGGCTATTATAGATTTCTCCCTAACAAACAAGATCCATGCTGTTGGATTTTATATTTTATATTTTATATTCTATATTCTATTTTTATAGAGTTATTTATATTGTAATTTATGTGTTTTAATTTTGATTGTAAACCGCCCAGAGTCCCCTTTTCAGGGGAGATGGGCGGTGATGGAAATTTGAAATATAAACAAACAAACAAACAAACAAACAATATATCTTGTTTTAACCTTGATCAAATAAACCAACTTTATATTCCTTCCATTTACTTCTAACAGTCTTAATCTTTAGTTCATTAAACTATTGTTGTAGGATTTGATTTCTCTTCATTTCTTCTTTATCTCATTTGCAAATCCAATAGGAAAAATATGTCCAGGTCACTCTCTTGGTTTATCATTTGTATTTCCCTTTTGAATTTTAAAACATCAACCAATTTCTTTTGTAGATCCTGTGAAACATCCTTTTCCAAGTCATTTTCTTGGCCTGTCAGATGTAAATCTACTTTCGATACTATATCTTGTCAGATAAAATTTGTACTACATCTGTCATTTATTCAATAACATCTTTTTACTATCTTATGGATAGTAAAAAGGGTTTCTTTAGATATATTCAAAACAAAACAAAAGAAATAGATCAGTATAACACTGCTCAGTGAAGATGGCAACATCCTAACAGGTAAATAAGAAGCAGAGCTATGTAACTCCTATTTGGTTCAGTCTTCTTTAGCTCAGGAAATGTGAAGACCTGGATGAAGGGCAAGTTTGAAGCTTGAGATAGACATAATTCACTTGAATGAATATAAATCTCCAAGACCATATGAACGGTACCTGAGGTACTAACAGAACTAGCTGACAGTTTGGCCAACATTTTGTACATCGTTTGAGAAATCCTGGAGGGGACATGAAGTGCCAGATGACTGAATAGATCAAATGTTGCCCTGATTTTCAAAAAGGGAGAAATGGAGGATCTGGTTAACAATCAACTGGTCAGTCTGATATTGGTATCTGGAAATTCCAGGGCATATCATAAGGACACAGATATAGATTGGTAAAGATTTTAAAATCAATGTAATTTTCAGAAGTTAACATAACCTTTTAAAGACAAGGATTGGGTCCATACATGGTGCTAATCCAAAAACAAAGAAACCACATGGTTTAGCATCCCATGTGCTATTGAGATTTATGAACAATTCAGGTCAAGCAAAAAAACATCAAAACATGTATAGAACGAAGTGCCACAAAATGTTGTGATGGCTTTAAAAGAAAATGCCTCACTCCTCCCCAAATCTGCCTGTATCTGAGAGATGTACTTTCCTCCTGCTTTTGGCACAGAACTGTAAAAGAAAATCAAAGCTGGGTGGAACCCAGCTGCAAAAACAGACAAAGAAACAGGAGGACTGACTATAGCATTCCTGATACAGATTGTGATCTCATTGCTTTCTGATAGTTTTAAAATTTTTAAAAAAATCAGTGCCTGTTTTATGGCTATCTATGGAGATAAATTTTATTATTCCTCCAAATTATGGGGAAAAGGAAGTACATTTTTTTCTGGGTCCATTTACTTACTAGACATAGGATGTAAAGGCTCAGAGTAATTTCTTACTAAAAGTCCTGCTGCTAAGATATATATGGGCAAAATTAAGAATTCAGTTGGCTGTCAAATCAATGAAATAAACTGAATGCAGAGAGACATGTAAGGAGATCTAAATATGCAGATTGACCATTTAACCACCCAGAGTCACTCTCTGAGTGAGATGGGCGGTGACTAAATTTGAAATACTAACTAACTAACTAACTAACTAAATAAATAAATTTACCGTTATTTCTGAATTGCATCCTTCTTTTCCCTGTATCTACTAACTTTTGAGAAAACAAGCTAGATTCTTGCCCTGCTTCTTCTCATTTTCATTCCCAAAATGAGTGTAGGGAAAAGAAAACTTTTGTTTATTTTTTAAAAGATATTTGTAAAAACCTTAAACTTAGCATTCATTAGAGTAATATTCCTGAATATTTAAGATCTTCCATCTTACCTTGCTATAAGGTTGGGTGTAAGTATCAGGCTGCTGCTGTGTGTACCGGATTTGTGGATATACAGTATAGTTTTTGAGCCCATTAGACCTGCAATAAAGCAGGAGAGTGTGGGTCTAGCAGACCTTTGCAAGCCTTCTGAGCATGGAGATGAGGAGAAACAGAATGGTGGTGGAGGAGAATTCCTAGGAGTAGAGACATTTGTGAAAAAGCCGTTTGGAAAAAAGGAAAAATAATATGTTTTTGAAAGCAGGGAAGAACACAAGTCAAAAGCTCACTCCTTGGGATGTGTTTTGTAATTTAGTAACATCTCAGCTTGCTCTGCTTTTCCTATGTTGGCTTGCAGGTCATTTATTTGTTATTTGGCCTGCACTGCCTTTGTTTTGGTGGCCATACTCACCACTTTGATTCCCTTTGGCAGTTTCCTTAGCAACTGCTGGTTTTACAGAAAGGCTTATAACTAATTCAGGACACAGGGCTGTTTCATTTGGTTTATTCCCACTGGCCTTTATGAATATATTGTTATAAAAACGGTTAATTCTCCAGTACTGCACTATATATGAGGGAGGCCATTTTACACCAGGCAGATATAAAATAAAATGAGTCATGACAAATAGCTATCTGTAGCACACCTGAGAGGTTTTTATAAGAAAGGAAGAAAGGAAGAATATCATATTGCATATAAATAATCATTACCACCTGTCCATATGAAATCAGTCTTTACAAACACTTGGATATGAAATCACAACAGGGCCATATCATATGAATGTCTCCTTACTCATTTTACATTTCCAGCATAATAAAAGTAATAGCAAGCCCTTTTTGAACATTCTCTCATGTCCAATAAACCTGAAGAAGAATCTTTTGCTGAATTAATCTCATTTTAAAATGTAAGGAACATAATATTCTTAAAGACACTAACTCTTTACGTAAGAGTGCTTGCAAATAATAAATATCCATGGACTTTGGATGCAGTGGAATTATTTTTTGTTTGGATTCCAGCAATGGTTTGCTTGTCAAGTCAAGATGTTTCTGCAAATGACACCATTTATATTCATTTCATAATTATGCAAATGACATAAATTCAGATTTACCAAACACTTGCTCCCTCCAAACCATCTATTAAATTGAGACTTTACTATATACTCATGTGATACATAATGGCTGGCTTCAAACAGTGCTGAAGTTTTGGCTTAATGTACTATATGAAGTCATTCCATGGTGTTCTATGTGAGTTTACCACTAAAGCTTATTTAACACACTATCTTTAACAATGCTGGCTTAGCTGGTTGTGTGGATCAAGGGATTATGTTGTTGTTGTTTATTCGTTCAGTCGCTTCCGACTCTTCGTGACTTCATGGACCAGCCCACGCCAGAGCTTCCTGTCGGTTGTCAACACCCCCAGCTCCCCCAGGGATGAATCCATCACCTCTAGAATATCATCCATCCATCTTGCCCTTGGTTGGCCCCTCTTCCTTTTGCCTTCCACTCTCCCTAGCATCAGCACTTTCTCCAGGGTGTCCTGTCTTCTCATTACGTGGCCAAAGTATTTCAGTTTTGCCTTTAATATCATTCCCTCAAGTGAGCAGTCTGGCTTTATTTCCTGGAGCATGGACTGGTTTGATCTTCTTGCAGTCCAAGGCACTCTCAGAATTTTCCTCCAACACCACAGTTCAAAAGCATCGATCTTCCTTCTCTCAGCCTTCCTTATGGTCCAGCTCTCGCAGCCATATGTTACTATGGGGAACACCATTGCTTTAACTATGCAGACCTTTGTTGTCAGTGTGATGTCTCTGCTCTTAACTATTTTATCGAGATTGGTCATTGCTCTTCTCCCAAGGATTAAGCGTCTTCTGATTTCCTGACTGCAGTCAGCATCTGCAGTAATCTTTGCACCTAGAAATACAAAGTCTTTCACTGCTTCTACATTTTCTCCCTCTATTTGCCAGTTATCAATCAAGCTGGTTGCCATAATCTTGGTTTTTTTGAGGTTTAGCTGCAAGCCAGCTTTTGCACTTTCTTCTTTTACCTTCATCATAAGGCTCCTCAGTTCCTCTTCGCTTTCAGCCATCAAAGTGGTATCATCTGCATATCTGAGATTGCAAGGGATTATTCTTCACTGAAAATCACATTAGCTTAAGTTCGACCCAATAGTCGAAAGTATAAGCAATATCAGTTATTAGTAATGATTGCTAGGTATCCAACTCATGCATTTATTCATATTTTTTATTATTGTGTTCCCAATTTGTCACAATTGGATTTCTAGATAGTTATGTTTTTGCCCCATTCTTTTCTTACCCTGCAGCTTCATGAAATTGTCTGCCACAAATACGTTTATTTGGTTTATCTTTTTGTTTCCCTCATGTGCTGTTGTTGCATGATGCAAATAATTTAAATAACACACTCAGAGATATTGAGCTGTGCCACATCATTTTCTGCCTAATAGCCAAATTGTCCCCAATGTATCTTAATGCTGAACCTTTTCCAAGTTGTTTTGACCTGTGCTAATTGTAAAACGCTACAGGCATAGTGTCAGAATCTGTCTCTGACCAAAGTTGCACCAGCACTGGAGGACTTTTGTGACTGGATGGTCTTCTTGGACCCTTTGGGGAAGACAGAAGGTCTATAGCATAGTTCAAATGCATTCTCTGAGCATGCGTGGTTAAATAATTCTTCAAACATTAATTGTACCCAAATTATGTAAATCACATTATCTGATTTTAAGCAATTGAATATCAGTCTGAGGACCTTGTTACCGGTTTACTTTGTCAACTGGCAGGAGAAAGATGAGTTGGAAGAAGAGGACATGGTTGGGCAAATGTGCAGGAAAGTGCTTGCCTGCTGCATCTGAAGTAGGGGAAAAAACAAAAACTCATTTCTTCAAGGGTGACCAAAAGCAAAAATTGTGGGGTTGGGTTTTTTTTGCAATGTGCTACTGCCAAGTTGGCAGTGGCATTATGCAAGTACTGGGGGGTGTCTCCAGCAGCAGAAACAGGATAATTGCTGTGTGTGAACAATCACAGTAATCGTTTGTTTTCAGAAGCTTTTAAAGTTTTAAAAGATACAGGGGATATTTTCTCCTTTCACCTTGGATAGCACTTTGAATTTATTTTATGTATTTATTTTATTTATCATATTTTTATCACCGCCCATCTCCCCCACATGGGGGACCCTGGCTGGGTCACAATAAAACAGTTTAAAATTCAATAAAATCATAAATAATATCAATAATCAATAAATATAAATATAAAATATAAAATATAATGAAATCCAAGTAATGGCAGATCTAATTCCACCAAAGGGGAGAAGACCAGTCCTGGTCTTTGAATTGCTAGATCAGATGCATTCTCTGGACATTCTTGCCTAAATAAACAATTCTTCAAACATTAATTGTACCCAAATTACACAAATGGCATTGTCTGATTTTTAAACAATTGAATGTTTAAAATCTTGTCACTGCTTCTGGAGTTATATCCTAGGAGTCTCTGACTAGGTTGAGGACAAATACAAAGCAAATTGCTACCATTTTAAATTCACTTGTGCACTGAGTTCCTCCCCCAATGGAGAGCTTTTGTTCCTGACTTCTCAGATTCATCAAAATGTACATCAGTGGTGGTATGGGATGCCAAATAGTCTTGGGGTGTGTGTGTGTCTGTGTGTGTCTGTGAGAGGGAGAGAGAGAGACAGAGAGAGAGAGAGATCTTTGTTTGCCATGGTGAAAAGTTGTTGAATGAACAAATTCACCGTAATGTTGGTCTCAAACCATGGTTCAGACAAAGCCATTCCTATCCTTTATGCTTTATTTCCCAGAATTCTCACATGTTTTGCCCTCAAACCACAGCAAAACTAGTGAAACGTACATCAATAACATCAAGTTATATTAGGAAAATAGTGAAAATCCTTTATTAACTGAAGATTTCCCCAATCTAATGAACTTCAGATGTGTTGGGAAGGCTGCTGCCTTCCTAAATTATCTCTTGAAATTAAAATTGTGTCTTTCTGACACCTTCAATTCTCAGCAAGTACCAGGAGAGAAACTAGATTGGAGCAAGCTGATGTGAAGCATATATCCATGTGCTATATGTGAAGCATATATCCATGTGTGTTTCCCCTTACCAGTAATGTGGCCTTTTCAGAAGTATGGAAATGACTCCAAGTGGTAAATAAGTAGGACTGCATTAACTGTTGTAAGAGTCTTGTCACAGTTACTGCTAGCTTGTTTATGTAGTTCATATGTGAGACAGAGACATGAAAGATGCCATTTTATTTCTAAGTGTCAGATTTGCACTGATTTCTATACCAGGGATTTTTTGTTTGTGGGTATGTATACTCTGGATAGATGGGTAAGTGAACCATTTAGTTCTGCTAAGTTTCTGTTAGCACAGAAAAAGATAAGATGGGGAAAAATATTTGTCTGGAGATGTTATTATTACTTACATTTTTAGCTGCCAGATTGCTTATTATAATTCCACTTGACCATAACTCTATGTCTTGAATATTAAAATAACATTGCCCTTTTTGCTCTTAATCATTGCTATCTTTGCATGCTTTCCTCTGTATCATGTATGGAAGGGGGGCGTGTTTGTGTGTGTGCACACTCCTTTCTCTTCCTTGAAAATGAACCTGTCCTTGGTGCAGTTGAGTCTACATAATGAAAAGAATGTCTAATTTGAATGATGCATCATCTTCCTGTTGATTTGTAATTCTTCACTCTATACCATCTTCCTATTCTGAAAGGTCATCCAAATGATGTTTAAAATTATGGAGTTGCTTCTTTTTTAAGGCTTGCCATTATTCCATGTTTCGTACTTCTCTTATTTAAAATGCAGTAAACAATTAAAGGAGATTGACAGAGCCAAGTCAGTCTCAGTACTTAGATTGCCATAGTAACATTCTTGACATCAGAGGAGAAATGTGTGCAGAATTCTAAAGTGTGCATATGTTACACCAGGAAACAAATGTTTAGTGCTTGAATGCCTCTCAGACCTCATTACAATTGCTTCTAAAATCAAAGTGCAAAAACAGTATCAGAACTGAAGATCGGTTGATTTAGACTTCTGCACTAAGATGGTTTCACTGATCCATACACATTCATAACTAGCATTCCCAGCTCTCCTATCTGAAGCATATTCTTTGGAGATATAAAATTGAACCTGGAACCTTATGCATGCAAATAATACAGTCAACTGTCAGCTGTTGGCTGTTGCCTTATTCTGGTGGCACTGAGATTACACACTGCCTTAGACTGGAGTTACACTTAACATTTTGGGGTACCTGGAGGCTGCAGTAGACATGCTGATGAAGCAAAGTGGGCATTAGCAGAATTTGGGGCAAGAGGAGTCATGTTTTTTGTTGGAAAATTTGGGGAGTGCCTTTGTTTTTTAAAATTATGTTTGCTGCACTAGTTCATTCTATTTGCTTTGTCAAATAAATTCACATTCCACATTCTAGACTTAACAAATACATTAAATAATTAAGGGGATTTCACACATTTTTTTTTCTTGACCCCTGCTCAATGTTCAATCATTTGCTAACCATTCAGTTTATTTTCTTGTATGCTTTACTTTTTGGGACATGCAAAACATTTTGTGCATAAACCATTTTCTGCACAGAGCAGTTGCTTTTAGTTGATCGATGTTCATACCAAAACATGCAGGTTTCAGGCAAAAATGTTTTGGGATAGGGAGTGGGAAAAAGTCAAGAATATTGGCAGTGACAAATAGCAGCTAAAGGGTTATTGAAAGAAAGACACTGAGAGAAATGGGGAGAGGTGAACAGACTAGTTGGATATACCACACTTAATAGCCAGATTGGCTGCTACTCCAACTACTGCTGTCCTTGGCTTCAAGTGAAGCATATCTAACTGGCTGGCCTGCGCCCCCCTTCTCTTTCCAGCATCTTCCTTTTCCTACCTCCCCTTAGCTGCTGCCGTCAACATCTATACAGGAAGTCGATTTTTCCAACATTGTAAGTTGATCACCCATCTCAGTAAATCCATAGTTTATTGATGTGAATCAATTAAGACAATTAAGAGTTGTCTGCTCCAAACTTGGAACTTATTACTGTATGAAGAACTATTGCTTATTATTGTTTTTCTACACTTTGCAAAATGTTTATTCCAAAAGGGAATATTGTGATTGGTATGCATCTATGTATGTTCTAAGCTTATTTTAGAGCCAATGTATCATTCTTCATTTCAAAATATCAAGGAACTGTGCTGTTAGTTTTTATCACCTGTCATCAGAAATGGCTCTAAGAACTGACAGACTTCTCCCAGGCAGGCTAGATTAGAAACAGTTAACTAGCACACAGTAATCCAATTCTAATAAGGAAATGTATTGTAAAAAAACTAAGAAACCTTTATGAAATAATTCCAGTGACTACTGTGTATCAAAAGCAGGTCTTACATATACTGTAGTGAATTCAGGGTTCGTTTGTTGCACCCCTTTGCGGCCCTCAGTATGCAATAAGCCGGATGGACCAACTATCCATCTCTCTTTTGCTATGGTAATGGTCAGATCTGATGTCAGGACTTTCCCATGAGTATGTGAGAACTAACTCTCAAAGAAATCACAAAAAAGCATTTATAGGGTGCATGTTACCCAGGAACTTCAATTCTGTTGCAGACTCCTGATGTAGAAGTCTTGGTGTTACTTTTCCATATAATGTTTTCAAGTGAAATGTTTCTCTTAGGGAGAGAAAAAGGTGACATATCATTGGGGCATTGAGAGGGCTGATGCAAGATTTTTACTGTTTCACTTGGCTGGTCTGAGAGGTGCATCCTAGCATCCTTTGTAACATTATGGAGTGCTTTGGAAAGCACCTCACAGGTTAATGGGCATCCCTACAAAAGCCTGCTGGTTGCAGTAGATAATTTAACACTTGTCTTGCAGTGCGTAACCCTAGATGCAATAGACCAACACACCTAAAAAGTACTTTCATCCTCTCTGACTTTAGAGCTACTGTTTTCTCCCCATCAGCCAATAGGAAAAAACTGAACACAAGCAATACTGATTTAAGTAAGTAAGTAAGTACAGGTGTTCCCCTACTTACAAACTTTCAAGTTGCAGTCTTTCACCGATACGAACGAGATGGTCCTGTAAGTCAGGAGAAGGCAGGAAAGGGTTAGTTTCTGGTGTGCCACGAACTAACCCTTTACTGCCTTCTCCCAACTTCCAGTCCTGCCCTCTAGTCCCGCCTTCCAGTCCTGCCTTCTCGCATACAGTACTAACCCTTTCCCGCCTTTTCCTGCCTTCTGGTCATGCCCTCTTGCATTTTTAGTTGTGTGTGGTGTGTGGCGACTGCAAATGTCTGCAATTAAGTGCAACAGTGACAATGGGGAGATGGGGAGCCTAAAGAAGTAGCAATCCATCACAGTGCTAACAAGGATGGAGATATTGAAGAGAAGGGCTGTGTGGTGGATTTTGGCGGTGCCACTGGTTCCAAGGAAGGACGGAGCACATTCCAAGAAGGTGGAAGAGATAAGAGGAGACGTAGTCCAGGGGGCAGTTGTGGGAAAACCAAGAGATTCAGAATAGCCCTGCCCTAGAGCTTCCCCAGGTTGTTTCCCCTTAGTTTAGATAGAATAGCTTGAATCTGGCAAGATTCTGTCTATACAGTGTTAGCAAATAAAGAACTGAAGTTTGGCTGAACTCATTCTTGATTGTTCTTGGGCTGGGCCTAACCAGGGGGAGGGGGAGAAGATGGTGAATATGGCATGTTCCCACGGCATGAATCGTTCCACGGTTAAGAACATTAAGAACAAAGACCAGATCATCAAAGTTCAGTGCCTGTGCAATCCATGATAATAAGCAAGCGGAGAGGAAAAGTAACATTGCTCAGCATGTGGATTGAAGATCAGCATCAGCAGCGTATGCAGCTCAGCCTAATGCTGATCCAGAAGAAGGCTAAGAGCTTATTACATGACCAGAAGGCTGGTATGAAGTGGCATTCGTTGCAAGTCATGGGCGGTTCCAGGGCTTTAAGGCTTGTATGAACTTTCATAACATGAAAGTGAGTGGCAAGGCGGTGAGCACGGGCGAGGCTACAGCCAAGGAGTTCCCAGAAACCCTCAAGAAGATAATCAAGAAAGGTGGTTATTTGCCCTAGCAAATATTCAATGTGGATGAAATGGGGCTTTATTGGAAGAAAATACCAGAAAGAACGTACATCAGCAAGGAGGAGAAGGCAGTTCCAGGCTTCAAAGCTGCGAAGGACAGGCTAACAATTCTGCTTCATGGCAATACTTCTGGTGACCTGAGCCTAAAACTGCTGCTAGTCTACCACTCTGAGAACCTGCGAGCTCTCAAGAACATCTCAGAGAGCTCACTTCCTGTTGTGTGGAAGGCTAACAAGAAAGTCACCCTTCTCATCTCTGAAGACTGGTTTTTCCACCATTTCATTCATTCATTCATTCATTCATTCATTCATTCATTCATTCATTCATTCATTCATTTATTGGTCGTATTTCTCTACCACCCAACTCATATACCATGACTCTGGGTGGTTTACAAACAATAATAACAACATGTCACTAAAATAATACAGTATACATATAAATATATATAAATGTAAATGTAAATGTAAATGTAAAAATACAAAATATAAAATATAAATACAGGATGGCAAATCAAGATCCTATCGTTGGCCCCATCATGGTGCCAACCACCCCCATGAATGGCTATCCCCACTCCCACCCCAAGCAAGGTGGCATAACCAGGTTTAACCCCCTTCCTGAAGGCTGGGAGAGTGGGGGCCTGGGTTCATCCTGGAAGTGGAGAGGTACTGCCTTAAGAAAAACATAGACCAAGATTCTGCCCATATTGGATAATGCTGTGGGTCATCCACCTTACCTGGACAATTTTCATCCAAAAGTGAAGGTTGTGTATCTGCCTCTGAACACCACCTCGCTCCTGCAGCCTATGGACCAGGGGGTGATAGCAACCTTCAAAAAAATATTATCTTCGTTCCAAATTCAAAGTTCAAAGAACTGAAATAGTTCAGGTAACCAAACTGGACTCCCAGAAGACCTTGCACCAGTTTTGGAAGTCCTACAACATCTACAAGGCTAATAAGAACATTGATGCAGCCTGGCATAATGTTATCCCTGAGAACATGAATGGGGTGTGGAAACCACTGTGCCCTTAGTTCATTCACAACTTTTGAGGATTTGAGGCAGTGAAAAGGGAGTTGTGGGGCATTGTCAGCAACTTGGTTGCCCTCAGCAAGGATGAACTTCAGCTTGACCTGGTGGAGGAGGATTTTGATGAGCTGCTAGCTGCACGCAGAGGACCTCTCCAATGAAGATCTCATGGAGTTGAAAAAGCAGCAAAAACAAGAGGAAGAGGAAGAGATCGAACCACCGAAGTGGGTCCAGACCAAGCTGATGGCAGAGGGGTTCAGTTTGATTGAGAAAGTTCTGTCATTGTTTGAGGTGCAGGATCCTAACGTCAGGCACTTCACCAAGGTGTCTGCAGCTGTCCATGATGCAATCCACTGCTACAGCGTCATTTACGAGGAAAGAGGAAGGCCATGACCCAAAGTTCATTGGACTGCTTCTTCGGGAAGGTGGAGAAGTGTGCCATTTCAACTCTGGAGGACGAGCCTACACCATTGCTGCAGGTGCTGCTGCTGCTGCTTATGTAAGGTAAGAACTGTACTGTGCATGTTTTTTATGCTTGTTGGACTTGCAGACAAAATGAACTTATGAACAGCCTCTCAGAACATAACCTGTTCATAAGTGGGGGACTGTCTGTACAGTAAGTAAGTAAAAGTTTTTCATTTCAATTAAGTAAATGAAATATTCTTGTGAAATGATACAAAATAGGTGTGGGGAGCTGGCAGTCCTCCCATCAGCCAATTCAACAATATCTGCAGGGCCATAGGTTAGAGACCTAACACACGAAAAAGGTGTTAGAGAACATTGCAGCCTTACATAAAGGACTTTCCAAGGAAGAAGGAATTACTAAAGGAATAGGGTACCTATACCTTGTCTTTGTCAAGAACCTCTATGGAATTTTTATTTTATTTTATTTTATTTTATTTTATTTTATTTTATTTTATTTTTTTTATTTTATTTTATTTTATTAATCATATTTATATGGCCACCCATCTCACACAAAGTGACTCTGGGCGGTGTACAACAAATAAAACAATGAATAAATAAAAAACAATCATTATAAAAGATATTATTAAAATAAAAATATTATCAACAATTTTAAAATATAAAAATCCCATGGAGAGAGCAAGAATATCAATCACAGTGGAGCCATCTAAGAACATCTCCAGTTCCCAAAGACCCCCAGACCAGACAACATAACCAGGTCTTGAGGGACTTCCTAAACAATAGCAGGGAAGGAGCAAGCCTAATTTTAAGGGGAAGAATGTTCCACAGGGAGGGAGCAATGGCAGGGTAGGCCCGCCTCCTGGGACCCACCAAATGCAAATCCCT